>NW_027508741.1:1802500-1837500 GCF_051911475.1 Siphateles boraxobius | reverse complement strand
GAAGCAGTTTTTGTGCATTTACAGTCACCTGACGTAGATGACACGGTGTGTTTGGACCGAATACGAGACAGAGTTCTTTATTAAACTCATAAAAGACAAAAGAATTACAGTAATACTGGATTCTAAACGAAAAAGAAACGCCACACTGAAGAGTTTGAAGCAGAAATGAGGGAGAAACTGCTCATATGTGCCGCTCTCAGTATAAGAGGCCTTCCTTACCATTAATGCTTGGATAACACACACACACACACACACACACACACACACACACACACACACACACACACACACACACGTTTCCTTCCATTAATAATAATAGCCAGTGCGCTAAACGCCGTCATTTCACAATCATTTTTTTATCAACATTTAGAAAACATCGCTAAAGTTTTGCGCAAATCTGTAATGGAAACAGGGGTAGTGACACTAATATAGAGAATAACTAAGAGCTTTTAAAGCAACACTAAAGAAAAATGAACATGGAAATAAGACTCCTTTAATATCGAACTTCTAGGCTTAAACCTCCATCTAACGCTGCATGTACTGGATGTTAGAAAGTAAAACAAGCTCTTCATTCAGTATTCCCGTCTCCCTTCATTTTTCCTGAAGGAAAAGCCTGGCGACATCCCGAGGCCGGTCTCTGTGTGTTTACTGTACTCTCTCTCTCTCTGCTGAATCGCTCTTTCTCTTCGCTTCACAGACGTCCATTCATCGCCCTGTCGAGGCACTGTAAATATGAACAGTTTTGTGTTTTCCGAGTCATGGATTTGATCTGTGAGGTAAAGTAAACTTCTGCTCTGTGACTGTAAGGGTTTCTGCTGGTTTATTGACTGCAGTATTTGTGTTCAGTGATGAAGAGATGTTCAACAAACTCAATGAACACTGAATGAAGCCGTCGTCGTCGGAGAACCGGTCCGGGCTGGAACGCTAAAGGTCGGAGGTCAAATAAAGGGTCACTTACTTATTAATGGACAGACAGAATCGATGCACACACTGTAAAAAATGTTACGGTAAAAAAAACAAAAAAACTGGCAGCTGCGGTTGACAGAAATTTACCGTAAAATATACGGTAGCAACATTTTATGTTTTACAGACTTAACTTAACTTAAATTTACAGTAAAAAAACAAACTTATTTGATACTCTGATATAATTTTAATACACGAATGAAACTTTTCCACAAGCTGAGAAAGTTATTATTAATATATTGAAGCTGCACAGTGTCGTTCACACAATCACTGAACACCATCATGGTAACACACATGACATTTTAAAAATGCGATAAACATTCATTTAACAACATTAAATGTAACGTTACTGATTAGAAAAAAATATGAAGAAACAGTTATTTCAACAAAAATACACTAAATGTGAAGTGTCACGCAGGGAATTGTGGGGAAATTAATTTACGTTTTTTCACTTTAAATTAAACAATGACTTGCTCTTTTTCACTTCCAAAAACTTTAACCAATTAACATTTTCACCGTTAATATCACTATATTTTGTTTTTCTGGACATCATCCATTTCAGACAAACCCCTGAACACACAGCCGGAGAAAAGCGCTGATCCTGAGGTAAATGTTCATATATTTTTCATTTCTCTTTCTCTGTCTCTGATGTGTTTCATGCTGACTTTAAGAGACTAGAAGGGTTTGCTAAACTCCTCTTCTGTGCTTGTTCTGCAAACAGCAAGTCTCCATCAGAATAATGCATGATATATTTTCAGACAGATTTTGACAGCGCCGCACACCATACATCACTTCCTCACGGTCACTGAATGCGGATGGAAAAGAAACGATATCCGTCCCCATGGTTACCAATTTATGATGACATGTACTAATAGAGACAATATTGACATCTGCACTTTCCCATCACTCTGTGGAGAGAAAGTTTACAGTCAGCAGACACAGACTGTGGAAGTGCAACTGTACTGAATCATCAACATATTTATGTATAATGGATATATATGTCATGTATTCAATGTGACAATGACATTATATTCAATGACAGCAAAACATGTAAACATCCAAGTCATCATATTCTCGGGAGTACCATGTAATGCATGCATTTTACCATGGTATAATTCAGAATACCATGGTATAACTGATAACATCATTGTACAAGGTTTTTGTTGGGAGGTTAAAAATGTCAAAATGTATAAATATATGGATTATAATAATAACAGTATTATATGAATGTATAATATAATACATTAACAAATATAATTCTAATTTTTGAACCCCCCGACAAAAAACATAATATTAATGATAAAAAACAAATAAAAAAAAAACAAATCCAAAAAAAACATGGTACTTGTGCAATAAAAACATATTATCATGATTATTATGTTATAAATGGCATGAGAAATAACATTCGTGGTATAGATACGCACTTACATGAGATTGTGTTGATATACGTCACGATTAGATACAAGGAAGATGTAGATGATTAAAAGATAACAAGTTTGTTTAATCAATAACTCAGAAATACAGCCAACGGGTTTTGACAGCGTGCAACACACAAACAACACCGGACACGAGACAGAACACTAAACACACAGTGGCGATTAACGAAACAAAAATCAAAATAAATAATATAAAATATAGAAATAATCTAAAATAACAAATAAATAAAAAACATGGTATTATCGTGGTATGTGTAAATCATCATCATCAATCTTTATTGTCAAAATGAAAAATAAAAAAAAGAATAAACATGATTTTATCATGGTAGATGTAAAATGATTTAAAATAAAATACATACATAAAACAATTATTACTGATATAGTGTTTCATCGCCATGGCCTGGCAGCAGAATACAGCGTTTTTAGTCATTTTCGCGGATCCGTGTGAACGGGGATCATTTCGAACAATTCTCCATTTTAAGCACAGCATTGTCCTGTAAACGTGCCCTCAGTGTTTTAACACACTTGAGTGTGGACTCAAATAAGCTTTGAGGAGAGTTCATTTAACACTGGAGTTTTTGCTTTGTGCTAAATACCATGTTTTGTGTTGCATGGCAGAAATCCTTGAGATTTGGAGCAAATGACCACAATTTTCATTCTCCGGTCTAACTTTGCCTTTAATAACCTCCTGTCATGAAAGTGAAAGCGTTGATGAGTTTCGCTCTGATATGGTCACTCATGTGAGAGATTGTGTGCTGTGAGAAATGACTGTTGTATGAGGAAGAAGACGCTCAGATTCTCTGTCTGTCACGCCGGATGAACTCCATCTGCTCGCTCAATCTACAGGGGGAAAAAGTCTGAGTAAAAATGGGCATCTTGTGATGGCAATGTGACACATGAAATGTCTTCTTTTGTGCGTCAGACAAAGCGAGTCCCGCGACGGACGTGTTCCTCCTCGTCTATAGTGGCCCTCAGGACCTTGTTCTGCAACTCGCCATGAATATTTAAAAGATTATGCAACTCCATGAAATCCTGTGAATGTCGATTAACACACCTGGCTGTAACTGCACATGCTGGCAGTTTAATAAAAGCTATACGTTAGCTGAGAGTTTAAACAGCATCATGGGGAGAAATCCACTGAATAATCTGCCAATCAGAGCTTGATTGCTTGAAACAGAAGTTTTTCCTTTGAGTTTTCCGTGTACAGACGACAACACTGTCGAAACGATCCACATTCACACGGATATGTGTAAACGACTAAAAACGCTTTATTCTGCAGCCAGGTCAGTAGATGGCGATGAAACACTATAGACTAAACACGTAATATGAATGTGCATGATGTGATTGTCTTGACAGATTTGCGTTTTTGTTGTTTACAAGGAGATATAAGGAGTTAAAAATACTTGTACTTTGAAAGCCGTTTTCAGAACTTTGTGTTTTCAGGCACCCAAAACGCCATTGTAGTGTAAACGAACGGCCAAAACGCATAAAAAGTTTTACATTTACAGCCCCTGAAGCAATGTTAAAGATAATTAAGTGATTAATTGAGTGATGATTGAGCATTAGTGATGAACAGCTGATGTTAACAAGCAGAATCACTGAAGGAATGAGTCACCATTATGGTGATCAGTGTTTACTTTAATTGGGCTCTTGACCCTTGAATATTACTTTTCCCCCAGTTTTTCCCCCCTTGAGATTTTTCTTTCAAATAAATGCTGTTCTTCTTAACTATTAAGAATCCTGAAAAATAAAATACATCACGGTTTCCACAAAAAATTGTACCTGATAATAATCATAAATGTTTCCTGACCATCAAATCATCATATTATACTGATTTCTGAAGGATCATGTGACACTGAAGACTGGAGTAATGATGCTGAAAATTCAGCTTTGATCACAGGAATAAATTACACTTTACTATATATTCACATTGAAAAGAGCTGTTTTAAATCATAATAATATTTCACTATTTTTACTGTATTTTTGATCAAATAAATTATTTTTGATACATTTTTTTTTATTAAATCTTACCGACCTCAAACTTTTGATAGGTAGTGTAAAAGCATTTAAAAAAATGAATGCTGCAAATAACAACAACAATAAAAGCTCCTCATGTGCTTTGATTGTAAGTTAAAGAGCAATCTTACTGTGTTTTCACCAGTTCACCTTGAGAACTCATTGCAATAGAAATGTTAGTCTCTCAGCAGACTGTAAAAGATGTGCTGAATGAGTCTGAGTTTAGGACAGCACAGTCGTGTTCATGGACAGCACATCTCTTCACTCAGGTTTAATCTGAGCTGTAATATAAAGCACAAAATGTCAAGTATGTTATGATAGACTGCTAACCTGTTATCCTGCAACACTTCATGTCAGGAGAAAATGTCAACTTCAGATTCATAACTTCCCTTCGGCTCGGAAATCCCTAAAATATTTAAAGCGCTCCCCTTTCTCGTTAAGGATGTTTGGACTATCAAGGGCGATTTATGTAAATTATATTCATATTTCATGCATGATAAGCACCATTACCTTGATAATTACTGCAGTCGTGAGAGCGAATTGGAATCCCAAGACTTTCTCCAAGCTCGTGACGTCATTCATATTACAAATCAAAGAACTAGTGAAAACGATTCAATTTGCTCAGCGGGCCAAACACAGAACATTATACGTTTTTAATTCATCCTCTATGAAGTAGGTTCAATTTAGCAGTTTTCACTCTATGATATTTAATTACACGGCTCATCAAAAAAGAGCCGTCATCAGCAGATTAAATATACTCGAGCGCCACTGAGGAATTATTACACAGCAAAGTGACTTCATTGCAGTGACACTCAGGGTTTTTCTCTTCCTTATGCAATAAGGAAATTACCGTTTTTGCTCGCCGTCTTCCCTCTTTTGTTGTTTACTCGTATGATGTCAGATCCCATCGGAAGTAAAAGAGAGTAATTGCTAAAACTAAAATCATATCATTTCTTTCAGGCAAACACATCAGCTCTTTAAGCACCAGTTCAGGGACTTTCTACCTGTAGTTTCAGAATCAACTAATCCGTGGGTTTCCGGAGCGACTGCATAACTAATCATTGCATTATGATAAGATCAAATTACGACTTTATAATCAGGCTGGTATAGAGTTCACGAAACCCTGATTACTGCGTTTGAAAACACACATTCTTGCGTTTAAACCCGTTTCACTCAATCTCCTGCTGTCCTTCTGTCTATGATTGACCGGTTTCACTCTTTTATCAAATAAAAGTCTTTTAGTATAATTGTACAAATGTCCTCCTTCAGCTCGAGTTTCGCGAGTCTTTCTGTGTCAAATCTGACCTGATTTTATCAAGGAAACGCAAGAATAACTTTGATATTGTTAGTTATGGAGTTCTAACGCACCGGCAGAAGATCCAGCAAAGCCTGAAACTGTTCTGTCGTTGAGCACAGACGAGCACTGAACACTATTGACCAGAACATGTCACCGCTGTCTTATAAACACCTCAGGAACTGTGGACACTTGTGTAGAAGTTCAACATGATGATGAGATGATCAATGTAACTCCACAACAACTACATAAATGTGTCCACTAACATTCAGAAACTCTTCCTGAGTCTCTCCGTAAGGCTGCACTCACTACGGGTTATTCTGGGATTCTGGATGAGTGAGATTGGCCTGTTTTGTTATTGCTGGAGTTTCTGAAGCTCGTGTAAAGACTCCGCCCTCTTCTGAACGGAGGCGGAGCAAAAGCAAATTTGCATTTAAAGGGACACACACAAAAACTGAGCGTTTTAGCTCACACCCAAAAAGGGGCAAATTTGACAAACTATAATAAATGATCTGGTATTTTGAGCTGAGATTTCACAGTCACATTCTGGAGACACCAGAGATTTATATTATATCTTGTGGAAAGAGCTATAAAATGTTACCTTTAAGAACAAATCTAGTGAAACTAATGTTTAAAATAATAAGAAAAAAACATACCTTAATAGTGAGCTGAATTGGATATCACTGCCCAGGATGGCCTCTAGAGGGCGTGTTCTTGTGCTGCCAATCAGTGATGTCATTTCCTGCTACTCCATCCAGAGCGATTATTCACACGAGTCGCAGACTTTGTCTAATAATTGGGACAGACGACACATCAAGTGCATGATATCTAGTGAATCCAAAGGCAATGTCGGTCCATGAGAACTGCTGCTCTCTTCCTCAATTCACACTCATTCCCTTTTAACTTGCTGACTTTTATTTAAGGGCCTGAACAAATTGTCCTGTTGTATTGAGCTGCATTTGATCAACCTCAGCTTTGTTTCTGTGCTCGACACCGCCTGCAAACCCGTCGCTCTCACTCCAGTGCTTTCCTCATTAATAATGGATCACGTCTCAATCCTGGAAGGAAGAAACTAACAACTTCAGTTTGAAGCTCTGCAGTATCGAAGTCCCACGATCCGTTTGATCCTCTGCTTTCATGTTGCATGTAGTTTTCAAGCCCTGCTAGTGTTCAGTTTCCATGTATGAAACACCATCAATCATCATGTAGAATCAGGCTGGACGGACACAATCACGTTATCCGTTCAAAAAAGCATGCAAGATTAGAATTGGCGTGACCCAAATGACAGAAAATACTAACAGTGTGCATACTAATACTGAGCTAATATTATCCCCGTACGCAAGGGTTTCGAAAGCTCACTTTCTACTTAAAACTAAAACCAAGATGGCGCCGCAGATGGCTGCCTCGGTGTGGAGCTCTCCAGGTATTGTGTTGTTTTTGTTTGTTTGTCCTGTGTTTAGTCATTATTTTCCTATCAGTTTCACCAAAGACGAACTACTGGACATTAGGAAACACACACCAGAAAACTATACAGTTTTTGATTATTCAGACGTTTTGCAGGACATTCTCGTCGGAGGTGCAGCGTTGTTGTTCAAACGCGCGGTCAGACGCAAACGCGGGAAGCGTGCCGGCGCGCTGGTTAAACTCCACGAGCGCGGCCTGCGCACTGCACTCCCGAGCATTCATCTTGCGAATCTCCGATCCCTTCCTAACAAAATGGACGAACTATTTCTCCTCACAAGGATTAACAAGGATTTTTTAAACTCTGCTGCTCTGTGCTTCACTGAAACCTGGCTGAGTGAAGCCATACCGGACAACGCAATACATCTGCCGGGCTTCCAGCTGTTCCGAGCGGATCGCATCGCGGAGCTAACGGGGAAAACGAGAGGCGGTGGATTGTGTTTCTACATTAACGAAAATTGGTGTTCAGATATAACAACACTAAACAAGATATGCTCTCCTAACTTAGAGACCCATTTCATTAATTGCAAACCTTTCTACTCGCCACGGGAGTTTTCCTCTTTCATTCTCGTGAATGTATACATCCCTCCAGACGCGTGCGTGAGCGCGGCACTACAACAGCTGGCTGAACAAATATCTGAAACGGAACAAAGGCACCCAGACTCTCTTCTAATAATTATTGGGGATTTTAACAAAGCAAATCTTTCCCGTGAACTACCAAAATACAGACAGCACGTTATATGTCCCACCAGAGACAGTAATATACTGGACCACTGTTACACCACAATAAGGAATGCGTATCACTCCGTCCCACGGGCAGCTTTAGGGCTCTCTGATCACTGTTTGGTTCATCTCATACCGACCTACAGGCAGAAACTGAAATCAGCTAAACCTGTGTTAAGGACTGTTAAAAGATGGACTAATGAAGCAGAGCAGAATCTACAGGCCTGCTTTGATTGCACTGATTGGACTGTTTTTGAAGCTGCTACCACCGATCTGGATGAGCTCACAGATACTGTAACATCATATATAAGTTTCTGTGAGGATACATGCATTCCTACCAGGACATTCTTATCATTCACTAATGATAAACCATGGTTTACTGGGAAACTCAAACACCTTCGTCATGCCAAAGAGGATGCTTACAGAAGTGGGGATAAAATCTTGTATAACCAGGCCAGAAACAGATTGACAAAGGAGATCAGAGTTGCTAAAAGAAGCTACTCTGAAAAACCAGTTTTCATCCAACGACCCATTATCAGTCTGGAATGGCCTGAGGAACATCACCAACTACAAGTCACCATCCCCTCGATCTGTGGACAATCAACACCTGGCTGACGATTTAAATTCATTTTATTGCAGGTTTGTAAAGCCCTCATTCACACCACACACCGGCTCTAACCTGCACTTCACACATTCACCATCACCTCCTGCCATCCAACCTGAGCTTAAGGTCTGTGTGGAGGACGTGAGCCGAGTCTTCAAAAAACAGAAGACTAGGAAAGCCTCAGGCCCAGACGGCATCTCATCTGCTTGTTTAAAAGCCTGCGCTGACCAACTGGCCCCGGTCTTCACGCAGATCTTCAACAGATCATTGGAGCAGTGTGAAGTTCCCTGCTGCTTCAAACGCTCCACTATCATTCCTGTCCCCAAAAAACCCAAAATCACTGGACTTAATGACTACAGACCTGTCGCTCTTACGTCTGTGGTCATGAAGTCGTTTGAAAGACTGGTGTTGGCCCACCTGAAGGACATCACTGGACCCCTGCTGGATCCCTTTCAGTTTGCTTACAGAGCAAACAGGTCTGTGGATGATGCAGTCAACATGGGACTGCATTATATCCTGCAACATCTCGACAGACCAGGGACTTATGCAAGGATCCTCTTTATGGACTTCAGTTCAGCCTTCAATACCATCATGCCTGGTCTTCTCACAGCCAAACTGACCCAGCTCTCCATACCATCCTCGATCTGTCAGTGGATCTCCAGCTTCCTGACGGACCGGCAGCAGCGAGTGAGACTGGGGAAACACACATCCAGGACTCTCACCACCAGCACTGGCGCCCCCCAAGGGTGCGTTCTCTCCCCACTGCTCTTCTCCCTGTACCTTTAATGACTGCACTTCTAAAGACCCCTCTGTCAAGCTCCTGAAATTTGCAGACGACACCACTGTCATCGGTCTCATCCGGAACGGTGACGAGTCTGCTTACAGACTGGAGGTTGAACAGCTGGCTGCCTGGTGCAGTTATAACAACCTTGAGCTGAACCCGCTCAAAACAGTGGAGATGATCGTGGACTTCAGGAGGGACAGCCCAGCACTCCCCCCACTCACCATCATGAACAGCACTGTGGAAGCAGTGGAGTCATTCAGGTTCCTGGGCACTACCATCTCTCAGGACCTGAAGTGGGACAATCACATTGACTCCATTGTAAAAAAAGGCCCAGCAGAGACTGTACTTCCTTCGCCAGCTGAGGAAGTTCAACTTGCCACAGGAGCTGCTGATTCAGTTCTACTCAGCCGTCATTGAGTCTGTCTTGTGCGCTTCCATCACTGTCTGGTTTGGTTCAGCTACAAAATCAGACATCAGGAGACTACAACGGACAGTCCGGACTGCGGAGAGGATTATTGGTGCCCCCCTGCCAAACCTCCAGGACCTGTACTCTTCCAGAGTGAGGAAGAGAGCAGGTAAAATCATCACAGACTCCACTCACCCTGGACACCACCTGTTTGAACTGTTACCGTCAAGACGGAGACTCAGATCACTGGCCACTAGAACATCTCGGCACAGGAACAGTTTCTTCCCACAGGCCATTTCCCTCCTGAACAGTTAACACTCCTCCCAAGGCATATGCCTGTAAGTGCAATACTCCCACTGTTTAGTGCAATACCCTACAACTCAGGTGATACTTATACTTATATTTAGATTTATTTATTATAATATTCAAAACACTGTAAATATGTTCATAATCTGTAAATCTGGAAATGTGTATTCTGACTAAACCTAACTGTGATACTTTTTATTCTCATATATTTATATTTTTATTCTTTATTCTTATAATTTGTAGTATTATGTTTCATGTTTCTTGTTGTATTTGTATAGTCCACTGGAAGCCTCACCACCAAAACAAATTCCTTGTGTGTGCAAGCCCACTTGGCAATAAAGCTCTTTCTGATTCTGATTCTGAAAACACCAGTTGAAAAACAGAGAAATCTTGCCAGCTGAAATAGGTTGAAGCACTAAAATTAATAACTGAAAGTAAATAAAACTAAAACGCAAAAAAAAAAACTTAATTAAACCTAAATAGCAATGTTTAAAAAAAATACAAAACACTAATAAAATGAGAGAAACACAATGAAATGCCTAAAAAATAAACTAATATTAAGATGAAAACTAAAAAAATAAAAGTAAATAATAAAAAACTGTATAGGAACTAAAATAACACTGAACTGAAGATGTGGAAACTATAATAACCTCAGAGTTTGTTTATCCTGAAACCTTTACAGAGTTTTGTTCTGATTTCATTCAAATGACCTAAACTACAGTTCTAGATAATGAATCTAATTAAACTAAACATTCACTGGTAAAGAAGATTAACAGTCACTTACTCGTCGGACATTTTTAACCTGTAAAATCATTCTTTATTAATTGATCAAATAACTATAAATGTTCAATGAAGAGCCATTTTTTCCATCAAGGTCGCATTAAATTGATCAAAAGTGACAGTAAAGAAATTTATAACATTACAAAAGATTACATTTCAAATAAATGCTGTTTTTTTTAACTTTTTATTTATCAGAGAATCCTGAAAAACAAAATGTATCACGGTTTTCACGAAATATGAACTGTTTTCAACACTGATAATAATCATAAATGTTTCTTGAGCATCAAATCATCATATTATAGTGATTTCTGAAGGATCATGTGACACTGAAGACTGGAGTAATGATGCTGAAAATTCAGCTTTGATCACAGGATTAAATTACACTTTACTATATATTCACATAGAAACAGCTGTTTTACATTATAATAATATTTCACAATTTTTAATGTATTTTTGATCAAATTAATGCAGCCTTGATGAGCAGAAGACTAAGAAACATTAAAAATCTTTTAAACAGAAGTGAACATATTTCTACATTTATCACAGAATAAAAAGGGAAAATGAGCAAATTAATAATGCAATT
Organism: Siphateles boraxobius; assembly: GCF_051911475.1. Taxonomy (NCBI): domain Eukaryota; kingdom Metazoa; phylum Chordata; class Actinopteri; order Cypriniformes; family Leuciscidae; genus Siphateles; species Siphateles boraxobius. Next base: position 1,826,144 of record NW_027508741.1, on the reverse strand, counting down.
ACTTATTACTCCTTCCAGTTCAACAATTCAAATTCACACGTATGACGTGAAAGTTATTTATATCATCAAAACCAATACATTAGTCTGTGATTTTGCAACATCCCCATACGCTCATTATACAGACACAGCTGTGCATATTTCAAGAAATCATCCAGCAGATGTAGAAAAGCAAATTACTTTTTATTTGTAAATGGCATTTACAAATGGATATTTACATAACCTTTTATTTGACAAATTTCTCACAAAAATATAACTCTTTTCAAAAAAGTTTAAATATCTGTACATTTGATATGGATGCATTTACAAGGGCGATGGACCCACCCGAGGGAGCCGGTGTCTAAAAGCAATAAAAGCAATCATAAATCTTTGTCAGTGTTTGATATTTCGCGTCACTGATGAGAACACCGACCCAAACATCTTTATAAATGTACAAACCGTTGATGAGAAGACGTTACGGGCCGCGGCACAACTCAAACATAGCACTGACGCTATATCTGATTATATTTGGCAGGTATGTGCAAAAGTGACTTTTTAAGAACAATCAAATCATTACTAGCTGATAAATAAATAAAAAACTGAAATCTAAACCCCAAATTTTCTCCTCAAAACACCAGTGAAATATCATACAAGGCACTATTATGAGTTATGAAACGGAGCGTTTAGAAGCAGAGAATCTGCTATTGGCCAATTTGTGAATATTCAATATAAATCTAAATAAAACATGACATTTAACCCAATAGGTGGACTTATTAAAGAGGACCTATTATGCTTTTATGCATCTTTCTTTACTGTTGCGGTTTGAGAATGAAAAACGACTCCATTGTATCTCGAGTTTCTTCCGGGAACGAACACGTCACAATATTCCTCATTATAATAATTCATACGCAGAATAAAGGGGCGGGGCCTGGTTGAGTTAGTTAGTAGTGTGTTAAACTGGCGGTTATGGTAAGGGGCGGGACATTTCCCAAACACACTCGAAGCGCTCGACCAATCACAACACACTGATCCAGCCGACCAATCAGAGCACAGTGTGCTTTTCAGAAGGAGGGGCTTCATAGAGACAGGAAGTAAACAGAGCGTTACTGACAGACTGGGAAGAGAGGAGCCGCAACAATGGAGAATATGAGGAAAATAATCAACATTCAAGCAGGAAAACCTGTTCTAGTAGAGCCTGAAAACAACATCAAGGCATAATAGGTCCTCTTTAAAAAAATGGAGAAGTGTGTAATTTCAGCATCACCAAATGCAATTGCATTTCCCACTTTTATGGGCCGTTCATAGAGGACACATTCTTGTGTTCATTCTGCACTAGGTTTTGTTAGTTTGTTATTTTTTAACACCATGCCTGCTTCTATAACTATATTCATGCAGAAAACCAAAAAAAAAAAAAAAAGTAACTTCTGCTCACCAAGGCTGCATTTATTTGGTCTAAAATACAGTAAAATATTTAATATTAACACCAATAATAACTTATAACAATTAGGAATAAATTATATTATATAAAATAATAGATAATTATATAAATGTAATTATATTAAGAATAACTTATAACACAGGAATAAATTACACTTTACAATATATTCACATACAAAATAGATATTTTAAATAATAATAATATTTTTACATTTTTCCTGTATTTTTGATCAAATAAACGCAGCCTTGGTGAGCAGAAAAAAATTTTTTTTTTGTTTTTTTTTTACATTAGAAAATCTCAGTTCTTCTAAACTTTGACCGGCGGTGTATAAACATGTCTGTTTGTAACGCTAGAACGTGTTCCTGTGTAAACGGCCAGAAGATTGATGTGAAAAGCACCACAGTGTTACACTCTTCAGAAAGATAACTTTGCTTACATTGAGAAAAAAACCTTTAAAACACTTCCTCATTTAATGAGGCTTACGCTTGGATGGTGAGCATCATGATCTGTGGAGGTTTGTAGGTTTAAGCGCACTGTGATGACGGGACGATGGAGGAGCGATCACACACTTCATCTCACGCTGTCAGTAAAACAAGAGATTCTGACAAACCAACAGTTTTCCTGACGCTACTAATGAGCAAAGGTCTGAATATAAATCGCAGCAGCACTTAAGCATCACATCATGATTATAAATGCATGAACGGACTTTATTCGCTCATGATTTATGACAAGGTTCTCCATGCATCATTTTTTAAAGCATAGAAATCATACAGAACATTAACTTTTTTGCGTCTACACTCTTCGAGGAAAAGGTTTCATGGGTTTCATCACTTTATGGATTTCGTTTTCATTTATTGTGTTTTAATTCAAGTTTAAAAGTGATATTTGTGTTTAATGACCCTACAAGTTCTATTAAACCATCAAAATACGAGGGAAATATTTTATATATATTTTTTAAATATGAGCGAAAAAACAAAACACTAAATTAGGTAAAGGTATGAGAAAATTATTCGACAAACTCCAGCAACAGGTTTTATTTTACAAAGCATAAAAATGCATATAAATCAGTTATTAATATTTAGTTGATTCTTTCATTTTTGCAAGTGTTCATAATTTCTGGCCAAGATTGATGTCGCACAGTTTGTCATGTTTCATTGCGTTATCACAAATAAAACAATCATATGCAATATGCTATCAAAATGCTGTATGTACACTCTAAAAAAAATCTTGGGTTATTCTTTTCTACCCAAGCCTTTTGGGTAATTTTTTTTTCCCATGTTTGGGTAGTTTTTGTGTAACCCAGATCCTGGGTCAGACATAACAACCCAGGAGTTGAGTTATTTATTTCTTGCATTGTGCGACCTTTTCAGGAGAGAGCAGTGCCGCTCCGTCAAACTGGTAAAATACAGGTTTGTGTACATTTTATTTTATCTATAAATTCGTCATCGTTCTGTATATCGTTTAGTTTTATACAAAGCAACATATAGGGGCGCGATGTGAGTCACAAACGAGTGTCACGCCGGTCTTTTCATGTGATGGAAACGCCTGATGCCTTGTATAACATTTTATGATTTTATACAAAAAGATTCAGAATATAAATACTTAGAAAGTTAAAATATGTCCTCAGAACCGTATACTGATTGTTTATGGACAGGTTATGGAATCACAGCATGTTTGGGCTACGAGTGAAACGCAGCGCGGCGGTCAGAAGTCAGAAGTTCTTCTTTTTTTTTTAGCTCTACACATTAATTTATGAGTGAAGTAAAAAACAACAACATAGTATTATAGTAAAAATACATCAACCCTTTATGCTGGGTTAAATAAACAACCCAATTTGCTGGGAAAAATTAACCCAACATGTGTTCTGTCCTACATTTACCCAGCCCTTGGGTTAAAAACAACCCAAATTGAGTTTTTTAGAGTGTTACTTTTTTATGGTAAAAATACCATAATATGTTTGCAGATATTTAGGAAACAACAAGGTCACATACTTGTTTCTCCGAAAAAAAATGCAACTTTGAAACATGAATCTCGTGTTTTGTAACGTGTTTTTGTTTCGGTCTGTGTGACTCCGCCCACAGCCGGGTTGCCAGTTTGAGGAAAATACAGCCTATTATAGCCATGAAAGCCATCGAACATCTGGATCAGAGATCACAGATTCTACATGACCTAAAAAGCCTCGGCATCATCTAAAAAGCTCTACGAACAGAGGAATATAAAACCGATTTATTAATCTCATTAACTTACAGTGTAAAGCTCATCTCGTCCCTGTTGCGTGTCAATCTGGCAACCCGCGTGAGTATGATGCTGCGTCCCAATTCGCATACTATCCGTCCTAAATAGTATTCGAAAATAGAATTAGTACGTCCCAAACCGTAGTATGTTGAAATGAGTGTTCCAAAGATACCCGGATGGTCTACTATTTCCGGTCAGAATCCGAAGTGCAGATCGATGCGCACGCTAACGGCTAATATTGCCCACAACCCATCGCGCGTTGGACGAGGATTCGATTAGAACCACAAACACGAGTGAAAAGTGTTAAAAAACTACAGACATGGAGGACGCGCGAGTCCGGCGGTTATGTAGAGAGGTTTAGATAAAGGGGTTTGAGTGATTAATTATCAGTATCTAACCTGACGAAAATGTATTTATTCAACGTTGTCTACATTATATTGCATCTGCAGCAGCATTGGGAACTTTTGTAAAGATATGTTTAGCCGTTACCTTTTAAATGCATCATTATATTCAAATTGCAAACACATGAGGAGAGTCTCCGCATGAAAGACCCACGACTGCAGATGAACGTGCTCTCCGAAACGGTAGGAAATCACATTCGATTGAATGGAGGATTTTAACTGTGACAGGATGATTGACAGGGCAGTTTACAGTGGCTGGACGCACGCGACAGATCTGTCCGTTAAAGATGGCGTGATAGTATGTCCCAAAGCTTGCCTACTCTTTTGCTACACACTCAAAAGTATGTACTTTTTCTTCACAAAAAGAGTACATACTTTTAGGTCGTAGTATAAGTAGGCGAATTGGGACGCAGCATGAGTCTCCAATATATTAGATTTGGACTGCAGTTCCCATTTCAACCACTAGCTGTCAATATTAAATACTGCACCTTTAAATAATATTTGAATAAAGGCTCAAGATGTCACTGGACATTACTTATGGCCACTACTGTACTAAAAAAAATATGAATGAAAGTAAGACATTTCTCCTTACATAGAGCCTTTTTGGCATAAAATTGAGTCAAGAACTCTAAGGAACCTTTTCCTGTAAGAGATTCTGACGAGATCACATGATCGCATCTAATGTCTTCACTGTTGACCGAATGCATAAAGTTAAGCATTTATCAACTCTGTATAATCGCTGTATGTGTGAACGCTTAAAATAATTTGCTCAATCTCACATTGAAAAAAAAAAAACTAGTGCTGGTCAAAGATTAATCGCGATTAATCGCATCCAAGATAAAAGTTTGTGTTTACATAATATATATATGTGTACTGTGTATAATTATTTTCTATATAAATACTCACACATGCATGTATATTTTTAAGAAATATCTGCTTGTATATACTGTACATATATTTATATATAATTTATATTGTATATAAATATTTTATATATAAATAACAAATTTCTCTTAAATATTAGCACATAGAGTATAATAGCAGATTTGTCTTAAATATATAAATATTTTCTAGATAGCAAAATGTTCTTAAATATTTGCATGTATATATACGTATATATATAAATATTTTTTAATTAATTAATTTTTAAAATTTATATTTTACAAAATTATACACAGTACACACATATATATTATATAAACAAACTTTTATTTTGGATGCGATTAATTGTGATTAATCGTAGCCCAGCACTAAAAAAACACACACCTTTTTTTGTTTCTGTTTGCTTTTAAATACAAAACCAACACTCTCAGAGTGAGATGTATATAATATATATAATTCTCCACTCGAACTGGGAAGAATACGACGTTTTCCTGCAAATCTGCGCGTAGCTTTGAGCTGTGGTGTGAGTACTGAACCCGGACTGTGCTTCGGAGAGACTAGAGGAACAGAAAGTGGCGGTTCGAGCGGCTCAAATCCTCAAACCATTGTGCAAACCGTGTTGAGATTGGGATCGAAGCGCACGACCTTGCCCTCGATGGATTTGGAGCTGGTGTTGTACATGGGGTTCTCGAACGTGGCCTGACCGTTGTTGTTTTCATGCACAGAACAGCCGCTGAACTCCGCTTTATCAGACTTTCTGTCGAACGAGAAGGAAAACACATCAAGCATCAGAATAACTTCTGTCCTCATAGAGCCGCACAGTTCATCGTTATGAAACCACACGCGATTTGGCAAAGACTGCGATTATTTAATGCGCAGTTTATCAGTGCAGAAGCTGATCAGTGGTAAATGCTCCATCTGACCACCAGAGGGTGCCTCTCACACACACACACACACACACCTCGAAACACCAGAGGGCGCCTCACACACACACACACACACACACACACACACACACACACACACACACACACACACACACACACACACACACACACACACACACACACACACACACACACACACACACACACACACACACACACACACACACCTCTGTTTGTACAGGTAAAACCCAAAGCCGGCGAAGATCAGGGCGAAGAAAGGCACGAGGATGGCGACGGCCACTGAACTGCTGTTGGGTCTGGGCGGGATCTCAGCGCTCCCGGTCGGATCCAGGGTGTTCAGGCCTGAGTGATGCATGATGGGAAATAATCAGGTTTAATGCAGATACATCAAATCAAACCTAACTGTATTTATAAAGCACTTTAAAACAACCGAAGTGCTGTACAAAAAACAACAACATTAAATACATACTTATATGTAAAGCATATAATACAGATAAAACAAATCAAGAGACATAAAACATAGGAAAAATAAACACAAGTAAAATAAATAAACAAAATGTCAAAAGCCATTAATAATGTTGGACATTATCAAATGTTTAGCAGAACATAAATCCGTGATCATATATGACATTATTAAATTAACACACCTTGTCTCTGCAGTCCGAAAGGCCCGTAATCTCGAGCCTGAATGAAGCCTTGAAACAGGTACGTGTTTCCCTCATGATCCGCAGAAACCTGGAGGAGAACCACAACATGATACTCACACACTCATATTACCACACACTCACGTTCTCACAGACTCACGTTCTCACAAACTTATGTTCTGCACACACTCATGTTCCCACACACTCACGTTCTGCACACACTCATGTTCTGCACACACTCACGTTCTCACACACTCACGTTCTGCACACACTCATGTTCTCACACATTCATGTTACCACACACTCATGTTCTCAAACAATCATGTTCTGCACACTCATGTTCTCAAACAATCATGTTCTGCACACTCATGTTCTCACACACTCATGTTACCACACACTCATGTTCTCAAACAATCATGTTCTGCACACTCATGTTCTCAAACAATCATGTTCTGCACACTCATGTTCTCAAACAATCATGTTCTGCACACTCATGTTCTCAAACAATCATGTTCTGCACACTCATGTTACCACACTCTCATGTTCTCACACACTCATGTTCTCAAACAATCATGTTCTGCACACTCATGTTACCACACTCTCATGTTCTCACACACTCATGTTCTCAAACAATCATGTTCTGCACACTCATGTTCTCACACACTCATGTTCTCAAACAATCATGTTCTGCACACTCATGTTACCACACTCTCATGTTCTCACACACTCATGTTACCACACTCTCATGTTCTCACACACTCATGTTCTCTCACTCTCATGTTACCACACTCTCATGTTCTCACACACTCATGTTACCACACACTCATGTTCTCACACACTCATGTTCTGCACACACTCATGTTCTCACACACTCATGTTCTCACACACTCATGTTCTCACACACTCACATTCTCACACACTCATGTTCTCACACACTCATGTTCTCACACACTCACATTCTCACACACTCATGTTCTGCACACACTCATGTTCTCACACACTCATGTTCTCACACACTCACATTCTCACACACTCATGTTCTCACACACTCATGTTACCACACACTCATGTTCTCAAACAATCATGTTCTGCACACTCATGTTCTCACACACTCATGTTACCACACACTCATGTTCTCACACACTCATGTTACCACACACTCATGTTCTCAAACAATCATGTTCTGCACACTCATGTTACCACACTCTCATGTTCTCACACACTCATGTTCTCTCACTCTCATGTTACCACACTCTCATGTTCTCACACACTCATGTTACCACACACTCATGTTCTCACACACTCATGTTCTCACACACTCATGTTCTGCACACACTCATGTTCTCACACACTCATGTTCTCACACACTCATGTTCTCACACACTCACATTCTCACACACTCATGTTCTCACACACTCATGTTCTGCACACTCATGTTCTGCACACACTCATGTTCTCACACACTCATGTTCTCACACACTCATGTTCTGCACACTCATGTTCTCACACACTCATGTTCTCTCACTCTCATGTTACCACACTCTCATGTTCTCAAACACTCATGTTACCACACACTCATGTTCTCACACACTCATGTTCTGCACACACTCATGTTCTCACACACTCATGTTCTCACACACTCATGTTCTCACACACTCATATTCTCACACACTCATGTTCTCACACACTCATGTTCTCACACACTCACGTTCTCACACACTCATGTTCTGCACACTCATGTTCTGCACACACTCATGTTCTCACACACTCATGTTCTCACACACTCATGTTCTGCACACACTTATGTTCTCACACACTCAATTTCTCACACAGTCATGTTCTCACACACTCACGTTCTCACACACTCACGTTCTCACACACTCATGTTCTGCACACTCATGTTCTCACACACTCATGTTCTGCACACACTCATGTTCTCACACACTCATGTTCTGCACACACTCATGTTCTGCACACTCATGTTCTGCACACTCATGTTCTCACACACTCATGTTCTCACACACTCATGTTCTCACACACTCATGTTCTGCACACACTCATGTTCTGCACACTCATGTTCTGCACACTCATGTTCTCACACACTCATGTTCTCACACACTCACATTCTGCACACACTCACATTCTGCACACACTCACGTTCTCACACACTCACGTTCACACACTCATGTTCTGTACACTCATGTTCTCACACACTCATGTTCTCACACACTCATGTTCTCACACGCTCATGTTCTCACACACTCATGTTCTGACACACTCATGCTCTGACACACTCATGTTCTGACACACTCATGTTCTCACACACTCATGTTCTCACACACTCATGTTCTGCACACTCATGTTCTCACACACTCATGTTCTCACACACTCATGTTCTCACACACATGTGTTCTGCACACACTCATTTTCTCACACACTCATGTTCTCACACACTCATGTTACCACACACTCATGTTCTCACACACTCATGTTACCACACACTCATGTTCTCACACACTCATGTTCTCAAACAATCATGTTCTGCACACTCATGTTACCACACTCTCATGTTCTCACACACTCATGTTCTGCACACTCATGTTCTCACACACTCATGTTACCACACTCTCATGTTCTCACACACTCATGTTCTCACACTCTCATGTTACCACACTCTCATGTTCTCACACACTCACGTTCTCACACACTCATGTTCTGCACACACTCATGTTCTCACACACTCATGTTCTCACACACTCATGTTCTCATACACTCACATTCTCACACACTCATGTTCTCACACACTCATGTTCTCACACACTCACGTTCTCACACACTCATGTTCTCACACACTCACGTTCTGCACACACTCATGTTCTCACACACTCATGTTCTCACACACTCATGTTCTGCACACTCATGTTCTCACACACTCATGTTCTGCACACACTCATGTTCTCAAACAATCATGTTCTGCACACTCATGTTCTCACACACTCATGTTCTGCACACACTCATGTTACCACACACTCATGTTCTCATACACTCACATTCTCACACACTCATGTTCTCACACACTCATGTTCTCACACAATCACGTTCTCACACACTCATGTTCTCACACACTCACGTTCTGCACACACTCATGTTCTCACACACTCATGTTCTCACACACTCATGTTCTGCACACTCATGTTCTCACACACTCATGTTCTGCACACACTCATGTTCTCAAACAATCATGTTCTGCACACTCATGTTCTCACACACTCATGTTCTGCACACACTCATGTTACCACACACTCATGTTACCACACTCTCATGTTCTCACACACTCATGTTCTCACACTCTCATGTTACCACACTCTCATGTTCTCACACACTCATGTTCTCACACACTCACGTTCTCACACACTCACGTTCTGCACACACTCATGTTCTCACACACTTATGTTCTGCACACACTCATGTTCTCACACACTCATGTTCTCAAACACTCATGTTCTCACACACTCACATTCTCACACACTCATGTTCTCACACACTCACGTTCTCACACACTCATGTTCTCACACACTCACGTTCTGCACACACTCATGTTCTCACACACTCATGTTCTCACACACTCATGTTCTGCACACTCATGTTCTCACACACTCATGTTCTGCACACACTCATGTTCTCAAACAATCATGTTCTGCACACTCATGTTCTCACACACTCATGTTCTGCACGCACTCATGTTACCACACACTCATGTTCTCACACACTCATGTTCTCACACACTCATGTTCTGCACACTCATGTTCTCACACACTCATGTTCTGCACACACTCATGTTCTCAAACAATCATGTTCTGCACACTCATGTTCTGCACACTCATGTTCTGCACACACTCATGTTACCACACACTCAAGTTCTCACACACTCATGTTCTCACACACTCACGTTCTCACACACTCATGTTCTGCACACACTCATGTTACCACACACTCAAGTTCTCACACACTCATGTTCTCACACACTCACGTTCTGCACACACTCATGTTCTGGACACACTCATGTTCTCACACACTCACGTTCTGCACACACTCATGTTCTGCACACAATCATGTTCTCACACACTCACGTTCTCACACACTCACGTTCTCACACACTCACGTTCTCACACACTCATGTTCTCACACACTCATGTTCTCACACACTCATGTTCTCACACACTCACGTTCTGCACACACTCACGTTCTGCACACACTCATGTTCTCACACACTCATGTTCTCACACACTCATGTTCTCACACACTCACGTTCTGCACACACTCACGTTCTCACACACTCATGTTCTCACACACTCATGTTCTGCACACACTTATGTTCTCACACACTCAAGTTCTGCACAGACTCACGTTCTGCACACTCATGTTCTGCACACACTCATGTTCTCACACACTCATGTTCTGCACACACTTATGTTCTCACACACTCAATTTCTCACACACTCATGTTCTCACACACTCACGTTCTCACACACTCACGTTCTCACACACTCATGTTCTGCACACACTCATGTTCTCACACACTCATGTTCTGCACACACTCATGTTCTGCACACTCATGTTCTGCACACTCATGTTCTCACACACTCATGTTCTCACACACTCACGTTCTCACACACTCATGTTCTGCACACACTCATGTTCTGCACACTCATGTTCTGCACACTCATGTTCTGCACACACTCACGTTCTCACACACTCACATTCTGCACACACTCACGTTCTCACACACATGTTCTGCACACTCATGTTCTCACACACTCATGTTCTCACATACTGATGTTCTCACACGCTCATGTTCTGCACACGCTCATGTTCTCACACGCTCATGTTCTCACACGCTCATGTTCTCACACACTCATGTTCTGACACACTCATGCTCTGACACACTCATGTTCTGACACACTCATGTTCTCACACACTCATGTTCTCACACACTCATGTTCTGCACACTCATGTTCTCACACACTCACGTTCTCACACACTCAGGTTCTCACACACTCATGTTCTCACACACTCATGTTCTGCACACACTCATGTTCTCACACACTCATGTTCTCACACACTCATGTTCTGCACACTCATGTTCTCACACACTCATGTTCTGCACACACTCATGTTCTCAAACAATCATGTTCTGCACACTCATGTTCTCACACACTCATGTTCTGCACACACTCAAGTTCTCACACACTCATGTTACCACACACTCAAGTTCTCACACACTCATTTTCTCACACACTCACGTTCTCACACACTCATGTTCTGCACACACTCATGTTACCACACACTCAAGTTCTCACACACTCATGTTCTGCACACACTCATGTTCTCACACACTCATGTTACCACACACTCATGTTCTCACACACTCATGTTCTCACACACTCATGTTCTGCACACACTCATGTTCTCACACACTCACGTTCTCACACACTCATGTTCTCACACACTCATGTTCTCACACACTCATGTTCTGCACACACTCATGTTCTCACACACTCATGTTCTCACACACTCATGTTCTGCACACTCATGTTCTCACACACTCATGTTCTGCACACACTCATGTTCTCAAACAATCATGTTCTGCACACTCATATTCTCACACACTCATGTTCTGCACACACTCATGTTCTGCACACACTCATGTTCTCACACACTCATGTTCTGCACACTCATGTTCTCACACACTCATGTTCTGCACACACTCATGTTCTCAAACAATCATGTTCTGCACACTCATGTTCTCACACACTCATGTTCTGCACACACTCATGTTCTCACACACTCATGTTCTGCACACTCATGTTCTCACACACTCATGTTCTGCACACACTCATGTTCTCAAACAATCATGTTCTGCACACTCATATTCTCACACACTCATGTTCTGCACACACTCATGTTCTCACACACTCATGTTACCACACACTCATGTTACCACACACTCAAGTTCTCACACACTCATTTTCTCACACACTCACGTTCTCACACACTCATGTTCTCATACACTCATGTTACCACACACTCATGTTACCACACACTCAAGTTCTCACACACTCATTTTCTCACACACTCACGTTCTCACACACTCATGTTCTGCACACACTCATGTTACCACACACTCAAGTTCTCACACACTCATGTTCTCACACACTCACGTTCTGCACACACTCATGTTCTGGACACACTCATGTTCTCACACACTCACGTTCTGCACACACTCATGTTCTGCACACAATCATGTTCTCACACACTCATGTTCTCACACACTCACGTTCTCACACACTCACGTTCTCACACACTCATGTTCTCACACACTCATGTTCTGCACACACTCATGTTCTGCGCACACTCACGTTCTGCACATACTCATGTTCTCACACACTCACGTTCTCACACACTCACATTCTCACACACTCACGTTCTGCACACACTCACGTTCTGCACACACTCATGTTCTGCACACACTCATGTTCTGCACACACTCATGTTCTCACACACTCATGTTACCAAAACACTCATGTTACCACACACTCATCTTCTCACACACTCATGTTCTGCACACACTCATGTTACCACACACTCATGTTCTCACACACTCATGTTCTGCAGACACGCATGTTCTCACACACTCACGTTCTGCACACACTCATGTTCTGCAAACACTCATGTTCTCACACACTCATGTTCTGCACACACTCATGTTCTGCACACACTCATGTTCTGCACACACTCATGTTCTGCACACACTCATGTTCTCACACACTTATGTTCTCACACACTCATGTTCTCACACACTCATGTTCTGCACACTCATGTTCTCACACACTCATGTTCTCAAACACTCATGTTCTCAAACACTCATGTTCTGCACACTCATGTTCTCACACACTCATGTTCTCACACACTCATGTTCTCACACACACTCATGTTCTCACACACTCATGTTCTGCACACTCATGTTCTGCACACACTCACGTTCTCACACACTCATATTCTGCACACACTCACGTTCTCACACACTCATGTTCTCACACACTCACGTTCTCACACACTCATGTTCTGCACACTCATGTTCTCACACACTCATGTTCTCACACACTCATGTTCTCACACGCTCATGTTCTGCACACGCTCATGTTCTCACACACTCATGTTCTCACACACTCATGTTCTGACACAATCATGCTCTGACACACTCATGTTCTGACACACTCATGTTCTCACACACTCATGTTCTCACACACTCATGTTCTGCACACTCATGTTCTGCACACGCTCATGTTCTCACACACTCATGTTCTCACACACTCATGTTCTGACACAATCATGCTCTGACACACTCATGTTCTGACACACTCATGTTCTGACACACTCATGTTCTCACACACTCATGTTCTGACACACTCATGTTCTGACACACTCATGTTCTGACACACTCATGTTCTCACACACTCATGTTCTCACAAACTCATGTTCTGCACACACTCATGTTCTCACACACTCATGTTCTCACACACTCATGTTCTCACACACTCATGTTCTCAAACAATCATGTTATCAAACAATCATGTTCTGCACACACTCATGTTCTCACACACTCATGTTCTCAAACAATCATGTTCTCAAACAATCATGTTCTGCACACACTCATGTTCTGCACACACTCATGTTCTCACACACTCATGTTCTCAAACAATCATGTTCTGCACAGACTCATGTTCTCACACACTCATGTTCTCACACACTCATGTTCTTACACGCTCATGTTCTGCCCACAGTCATGTTCTCACACACTCATTTTCTCACACACTCATGTTCTCACACACTCATGTTCTCACACACTCATGTTCTGCACACATTCACGTTCTCACACACTCACGTTCTGCACACACTCACGTTCTCACACACTCATGTTCTGCACACACTCACGTTCTCATACACTCACGTTCTCACACACTCATGTTCTCACTTTCACTTCACACACTCACGTTCTCACACTCACGTTCTCACACACTCATTTTCTCACACTCACGTTCTCACACAATCATGTTCTGCACACACTCACGTTCTCATACACTCACGTTCTCACACACTCATGTTCTCACTTTCACTTCACACACTCACGTTCTCACACACTCATTTTCTCACACTCAATTTCTCACACACTCACGTTCTCACACACTCATGTTCTGCACACACTCATGTTCTCACACACTCACGTTCTCACACACTCATGTTCTGCACACACTCACGTTCTGCACACACTCACGTTCTGCACACACTCATGTTCTGCACACACTCATGTTCTCACACACTCATGTTCTCACACACTCACGTTCTCACACACTCACGTTCTGCACACACTCATGTTCTGCACACACTCATGTTCTGCACACACTCATGTTCTCACACACTCATGTTCTGCACACACTCACGTTCTGCACACACTCACGTTCTGCACACACTCATATTCTGCACAGACTCATGTTCTCACACACTCATGTTCTCACACACTCATGTTCTCACACACTCATGTTCTCACACACTCACGTTCTCACACACTCACGTTCTCACACACTCACGTTCTCACACACTCACGTTCTGCACACACTCATGTTCTCACACACTCATGTTCTGCACACACTCATGTTCTCACACACTCATGTTCTGCACACACTCATGTTCTGCACACACTCATGTTCTGCACAGTATTACAGGATATTACGCTCTATTGCTCTCAGAAAGCATGTTTTCTTTCACTACATACACTGTAAAAAATATTTTCATGATTTATCACAATTCTTTATCTTTTGTCAATTCAACTTAGATAATTAATGTGGCTCAGATAACATAATATTTTGAGTTTCTATTTATTAAACCAATCTACTTTATTGTATTAACCCAATTTTTTTATTTCAATGAACTAAAAATTAAGTTGCACATACTCATGTTCTCACACACTCATGTTCTCACACACTCATGTTCTCACACACTTATGTTCTCACACACTCACATTCTCACACACTCACGTTCTGCACACACTCACGTTCTGGACACACCCATGTTCTGCACACACCCATGTTCTGCACACACTCATGTTACCAAAACACTCATGTTACCACACACTCATCTTCTCACACACTCATGTTCTGCACACACTCATGTTACCACACACTCATGTTCTCACACACTCATGTTCTGCACAGACGCATGTTCTCACACACTCACGTTCTGCACACACTCATGTTCTCACACACTCAAGTTCTGCACACATTCACGTTCTGCACACTCATGTTCTCACACACTCATGTTCTGCACACACTCATGTTCTCACACACTCATGTTCTCACACACTCATGTTCTGCACACACTTATGTTCTCACACACTCCATTTCTCACACACTCATGTTCTCACACACTCATGTTCTCACACACTCATGTTCTGCACACACTTATGTTCTCACACACTCAATTTCTCACACACTCATGTTCTCACACACTCACGTTCTCACACACTCACGTTCTCACACACTCATGTTCTGCACACTCATGTTCTCACACACTCATGTTCTGCACACACTCATGTTCTCACACACTCATGTTCTGCACACACTCATGTTCTGCACACTCATGTTCTCACACACTCATGTTCTCACACACTCATGTTCTCACACACTCATGTTCTCACACACTCATGTTCTGCACACACTCATGTTCTGCACACTCATGTTCTGCACACTCATGTTCTCACACACTCATGTTCTGCACACACTCACGTTTTCACACACTCACATTCTGCACACACTCACGTTCTCACACACTCACGTTCACACACTCCTGTTCTGCACACACTCATGTTCTCACACACTCATGTTCTGCACACACTCATGTTCTCACACACTCATGTTCTGCACACACTCATGTTCTGCACACACTCATGTTCTGCACACACTCACGTTCTGCACACACTCATGTTCTTTACACTCATGTTCTCACACACTCATGTTCTCACACACTCATGTTCTGCACACACTCATGTTCTCACACACTCATGTTCTCACACACTTATGTTCTCACACACTCATGTTCTCACACACTCATGTTCTGCACACACTCATGTTCTCACACACTCATGTTCTCACACACTCATGTTCTGCACACACTCATGTTCTCACACACTCATGTTCTCACACACTCATGTTCTGCACACACTCACGTTCTCACACACTCACATTCTGCACACACTCACGTTCTCACACACTCACGTTCACACACTCCTGTTCTGCACACACTCATGTTCTCACACACTCATGTTCTGCACACACTCATGTTCTCACACACTCATGTTCTGCACACACTCATGTTCTGCACACACTCATGTTCTCACACACTCATGTTCTCACACACTCAAGTTCTGCACACACTCACGTTCTGCACACTCATGTTCTCACACACTCATGTTCTGCACACACTCATGTTCTCACACACTCATGTTCTCACACACTCATGTTCTGCACACACTTATGTTCTCACACACTCAATTTCTCACACACTCATGTTCTCACACACTCATGTTCTCACACACTAATGTTCTGCACACACTTATGTTCTCACACACTCAATTTCTCACACACTCATGTTCTCATACACTCATGTTCTCACACACTAATGTTCTGCACACACTTATGTTCTCACACACTCACGTTCTCACACACTCACGTTCTCACACACTCATGTTCTGCACACTCATGGTCTGCACACTCATGTTCTCACACACTCATGTTCTCACACACTCATGTTCTGCACACTCATGTTCTCACACACTCATGTTCTGCACACACTCATGTTCTGCACACACTCATGTTCTCACACACTCATGTTCTGCACACTCATGTTCTGCACACTCATGTTCTCACACACTCATGTTCTGCACACACTCATGTCCTGCACACTCATGTTCTCACACACTCATGTTCTCACACACTCATGTTCTCACACACTCATGTTCTGCACACTCATGTTCTCACACACTCATGTTCTGCACACACTCATGTTCTGCACACTCATGTTCTCACACACTCATGTTCTCACACACTCACGTTCTCACACACTCATGTTCTGCACACTCATGTTCTCACACACTCATGTTCTGCACACACTCATGTTCTCACACACTCATGTTCTGCACACACTCATGTTCTGCACACTCATGTTCTGCACACTCATGTTCTCACACACTCATGTTCTCACACACTCATGTTCTCACACACTCATGTTCTGCACACACTCATGTTCTGCACACTCATGTTCTCACACAGTCACATTCTGCACACACTCACGTTCTCACACACTCACGTTCACACACTCCTGTTCTGCACACACTCATGTTCTCACACACTCATGTTCTGCACACACTCATGTTCTCACACACTCATGTTCTGCACACACTCATGTTCTGCACACACTCATGTTCTGCACACACTCATGTTCTGCACACACTCATGTTCTGCACACACTCATGTTGTTCACAGTATTACAGGATATTACGCTCTTTTGCTCTCAGAAAGCATGTTTTCTTTCACTACATACACTGTAAAAAATATTTTCATGATTTATCACAATTCTTTATCTTTTATCAATTCAACTTAGATAATTAATGTGGCTCAGATAACATAATATTTTGAGTTTCTATTTATTAAACCAATCTAGTTTATTGTATTAACCCAATTTTTTTATTTCAATGAATAAAAATTAAGGCAACCAGCTAACTTACTTTTTTAAGTTAAGCCAACAATATTTTTTACAGTGTAGTTAAAGCCATAGTGTTCATTGAACTAGCATTACTGTACACTAATAAATATACAGTAGAGGAGAGCGGGGCACAACCAAACACTTTATGACTTTCTCAGTTTGTGTAAATCCACTATAGTATTTATTTCTTCCCTAATTAATTTCACATGTCTAGTACAATTATGTGGTTTTGTTTCATTAATACAGTGTGTACGTTTTTCTTGATTTACCCTGAAAGAGTGGAAGTGAAATGTGACAACATGCCCCATAGCTGGAGTTCATAAAAACATGACCATATATGATGGATTAAAATGTTTTCTGATCTAATCAAAGAAATATGTGAAACAAACTAAACTATTTTGTCAATAAAATACAATTATTAACTTTTTCATATAAAATATTGGCATTTTTTAATAATTAAACAAAAATAATTTTTGAGTTTGTCAACAAACACACAGCAAAACACAGCTATTCAGCATAGTTCGAAACATATTAATAATTCATAATTTCTGAACATTGACTCTCAGTCTTTATTCTGCTTTTTCTCATGTTTTCTCAATAGAATTCATAAAAGTATAGAATAGAATATCATAGTTCATTGTAACTCGGTGTGACAACCTGCCCCGCCTGAGCAACTGGTGTTTAAACTCGCGAGTGTTTCTGCTAGTTAGCGAAGCATTAAAGTACTATCTCAACTGTTAAATAACAGATATATGATTAAAATAATATCAGATTTGTCTCATTGTAAATAAACTAAAAACAGATGAAAAATGTACATAAGAAATATACTTTTGCAATGGTTAAATAAATGTTCATTGATATCTCAAAGATTTTTTAATTTTGGCACATTTTATCTCTATAAAGTGTTGATATGGCAATTAATAAATACACTAAGTTTCATCATGTGTGGAAAGTTTTAAACCATGTGTGTTAGTTTGTGCCCCGCTCACCCATATATTATGTCCATTTACAGTATTTAACACACAATAACATAAAAAACAATATAAAACATAATAAAACATATCTGAACTTTCATCCTTGCATTGATGCATTTGGCAGATGCTTTTATATAAAGTGATTTGCATTGCATTCAAAGTATAAATGTACCATGTGTGTTAGTTTGTGCCTCGCTCACACATATATTCAACCAATATCACCAGAGGGTTTGATTTGATTTTTCATGCACTATCGTCAGAAGCTAATCCATAAAGCGTGTGTGTGATGCGAGTTATAAAGCGTGTGTGTGTGTGTGTGTTATAAAGCGTGTGTGTGATTGACTCACGAAGCCGTCCATGATCAGGCTCTGCTCAGAGATCGGACTGAAGCTGCTCTTCACCAGAGACCGCATGTGATGCAGACGCAGTGTCAGACGAGCCGCTCGGCTCTTATACACACCTGTGAGGATCATAAACATGTTTGTTAATGCAAATGTACGGCCAATCATATTTACAACTAGTGCTGGGCAAAGATTAATCGTGATTAATCGCATCCAAGATAAAAGTTTGTGTTTACATAATATATATGTGTGTACTGTGTATAGTTATTTTCTATATATAAATACTCACACATGCATGTATATTTTTAAGAAATATTTGCATGTATATACTGTGCATATGTTTATATATAATTTATATTATATATAAATATTTTATATATAAATAACAAATTTTACCTAAATATTAGCATGTACAGTATAATAGCACATTTTTCTTAAATATATAAATATTTTATAGATAAATAGCTACATTTTCTTAAATATTTGCATGTATATACTGTATATATATAAAGTATTTATATTACATATAAAATATTTATATATAAACACTTTTTTTTTATTAATTTCAAAAATATATATATTTTACAAAATGATTATACACAGTACACACACATATATTACGTAAACAAACATTTATTTTGGATGCCCAGCATAATATAAAATTCAACTGATTCGTGGTTCTGATGACGCATTTCATGTTTTTGTCCTTAAAACGCTCTTCTGTGTCAGTGTGTGTGTCTCTCACGTCTACATTTATACGGATACATTTGAATGTTTTCATTTACAAACACTCTCCGTCCACACTAGCATTTTCAGGCGTTTCAGTGTGGATGAGAAACTTTTGGAAACAGCTAAATTCATCTTCACTGCGCATGCATAAAACCTCACTGAGATGATACAGACGGGAAAATAAATAATAAAGCTATCGTGCAATTCTTCTGACAGGATCATTTTATTTTGCAAAATATATCAGCATTGACTGATCGTCCAGGTCGCTCTCACTCACCACTACTACATCACTGTGGAGAGCGTTTTCAAAAAGCTTCAGTGTGGATGGAAGGCCAAAACGGAGAGAAAAAGATGCGTTTACAAACGAAAACGTTTAAGTGTGGACAAGACCTCAGTGTTCGGCAGCAGAGTCTCTACTAATAGTGAAGCTGTACGTTTATCTGCTATATAACAGCGCTGTTGCTACATTCATGCTGAGAAATGTCTTGAGCTTGAGCTTTTCAGTTCCAAACTATTTTACTGATAAAGTCGAGGGACAGCTCTAACAACATGTTATACATCAAATCATCACATCAGAATGATTTCTGAAGGATCATGTGACACTGAAGACTGGAGTAATGATGGGGCAAAATGCCAGCAGAATTAATTTGCACCCAAAATTCAAGATGTTGTGGAAAAAATGGCCCTAGTATGAGTTATTTCTATATTTATAACATATGATATAAAAAAATATTTCCAGAATATTGGTGCGATTGCAAATGTGATAATGATTAAGTGGCTTAGTTCCAGAATGAATCTGCCATTTTGAATGAATCAGTTATAGGAATGCTTCTATGACTCGTACATTAAGAAAGTGATTTGGCGCCTACAGTTAAAAAAATAAAATGAATTATTTTTAATGGGAAAATTAATATCTGGCAGTGATAAAAATATATAAGCAAAGTTAAACATATGACATTTACTATAAAACCAATTTATTTAATGCATCACACTTGTGAATTTACCTTCCTAATGTTTCATCTTCAATTTTTTTAGTATAATTGTTATAATAATAATAATTCCAAATTTTGATAATCATAAATACATGCTATAATAAATTATATGAATATTATTAATATTACGATATAAATGTATAAGAAAGGTAATCATTACTAAGGGAAAAATAAATAAGGTTGAGGCCAATATAAGCTCTACTTTTTTTCTGTTTGGTTTTGTAACTTGACTTGGACTTGACTTAAACTTGACTTAACTTGACTTAGACTTGACTTAGACTTGACTTGCTTGAAGTGAACCACTGACTTGACTTGGACTTGACTTGACTTAGACTTAGAGTTGACTTGACTTAGACTTAATTGACTTGACTTAGACTTAGACTTGACTTTGACTAGACTTGACTTAGACTTGACTTAGACTTGACTTAGACTTGACTTACTTAGACTTTGACTTGACATGACTTTGACTTAGACTTGACTTACTTAGACTTTGACTTGACTTAGACTTGACTTAGACTTGACTGTGTGTACTGCGACTTAGACTTGCTTGAGACTTGATGGTAAGGACTTGAGACTCACTTGTGACTTGAACATTTGGGACTTGAGACTCACTTGTGACTTGAACATGTGTGACTTACTCCCACATGGTGGCTTTTCAGTCTTGAAGAGAAAGCGAGCACTAAAGGCACATCTCGCACGTACAGTAAGTGATATTTCCCCCACGACTCCTGTCAGGATGTGTTTAACCGGTGTGATTATACATGAGTGTTTATGACACGAGCTTCTTACCCGACAACAGCAGCTCCGAGTGCCTGTTGGTTAACGTCACATTGATTTTCCCCGAAGTCGCGTTAAAGCTAGTGATTGTCAAAGTCATCGGCTGTTTCACTCCTTTATACTCAAACGAACCTCTCCACACGTACGTGGGCGCGAACACATCGTCAGGAACTGCAATGAGAAGATTTAACGAGTCAGATGAGGTTTTTCAGCACAATTAACACCTCAAACTCTTTCCACGGATCTCCCTGTGAACGACCTCTGAACAGAAAACACACGAGCTCGTAACTCTCAAACACTGACATCACAATGCTTAATAAAGCAATGCACTGTATACAACAGACTCTAAACAGTGTTTCAAGTTGCAAAAATCCAATAAAATGCCATTTTATATTGTATATATGTTGCTATATTTATGCTATACTGGTTCTCTCCTGTTTAAATATATATACATATATTTCTTGACAACTGTAAGCAGCCTACATTTAATGAACTAAAGAACTGTAATATAGAAGAATTATTCAGATTAATGACCTCAATAAATATTAATGTATGTGGTGATTAATTTACTATTAATTTACTAATTTAATATAGTCATTAATTTACTACATCATAAGAAATCATATTTATGTATGTATTTAATTATTTTAATTATAATCATGTTTGCTGATTGTTTATCATATTGCTGTTGCTGCCGTTTTATAAAATCAATAATTGTATTTATTTATAATTATGATCAATTTTGTTTATTATATTGTTGTTGCTGCCATTTGATGAAAGCAACAATTATTTATTTATTAATAATAGTTAATGTTTATCATATTGCTGTTGCTGCCGTTTTATAAAATCAATCATATTTATTTACTTATTAATTATGATCAATTTATATTGCTGTTGCTGCCATTTGATGAAAGCAAAAATTATTTATTTATTTATAATAATTTTCATGTTAATCATATTGCTGTTGCTGGCGTTTTATAACAGAAATATGCTATTTGTGCATCTGTTGCAGTGGTAAAATAAGTTTAAACCATGGTAAAATCAATGTAACTTATCATCACTGTCATTGATAAAACAACATCAGCATGATAATAGACACCAATCTTCCAAAACCAATGAGTAAATCTGCACATTTGCACATTATCATTCATCAGCCTGTTTACAGTTGCTGCATTAATACAGACCTGAAACATGTTCTTCAAACACTGCTCATCTAATGAGTTGCTCATTTTATATCAATGTATACAAATAAATGAAAGGTACTGTAAGCATTTTGCTAACTGTTCTTCTGCCAAATGCCCGTCAGTCAAACACACAAAATGATTGACAGGCAGAGAGCGTTTCTGATTGGCTAGTTTCCAGGAGGTGAATCAGCACAAGCCACTCCCCTATTATCAGGCACTTTATCCATATTATTCCCAAGCAAATGGCTTTCCTTTAAAATACACCTTCATATTCATGGAAATAAATGTTTTACAGACTCACCGTTGACTTTGGGACTCGATGTTCCTTGAACAGGTGTTATGACTT
>NW_027508741.1:1770000-1797500 GCF_051911475.1 Siphateles boraxobius | reverse complement strand
CACTCACACGCACACTCACTCACACGCACACTCACTCTCTCACACTCACTCTCTCATACACTCACTCACACGCACACTCACACACTCACTCACTCCCACAGACTCACTCACACACTCACACACACTCACACACACCCACTCACTCACTCACCCACACACACACTCACTCTCTCACACTCACGCACACTCACTCACTCACACACACACTCACTCACTCACTCACTCACGCACACTCACTCACACATTCACTCACACTCCCTCACTCACTCCCTCACACTCACTAACTCACACACACTCACTCACTCACACACACACTCACTCAAACGCACACTCACTAACTCACTCACACACACACTCACTCACACGCACACTCACTCACTCGCACACTCACTCTCTCACACTCACTCTCTCACACACTCACTCACACGCACACTCACACACTCCCTCACTCACACACTCACTCACTCACCCACTCTCTCACACTCTCACACTCACTCACACTCACTAACTCATTCACACGCACACTCACTCACACGCACACTCACTCTCTCACACTCACTCTCTCACACACTCACTCACACGCACACTCACACACTCACTCACTCCCACAGACTCACTCACACACTCACTAACTCACTCGCACACTCACACACACACCCACACACCCACACACTCACTCACTCACTCACACACACACACACACACACACTCTCTCTCTCACACACACACACACACACACACTTTCTCTCGCACACTCTCACTAACTCACTCGCACACTCACACCCACACACCCACACACACACTCACTCACTCACTCACACTGACTCACACACACACACACTTTCTCTCACACACTCACTCGCTCACACACTCACTAACTCACTCGCACACTCACACCCACACACACACACACTCACTCACTCACTCACACTGACTCACTCACACACTCATTAACTCACTCGCACACTCACACACACACCCACACACTCACACACACACACTCACTCACTCACTCACTCACACTCTCTCTCTCTCTCACTCACACACACAGACACACACACACACACACACTTTCACTCGCACACACACACACTCACTCACTCACACACACACACACACACACACACACACACTCACTCACTCACACTCACACACACTCACTCACTCTCTCACACTCACTCACACGCACACTCACTCACACAGACTCACTCACACACTCACTAACTCGCTCGCACTCTCACACACACACCCAAACACCCACACACACACACTCGCTCACTCACACACACACACTCTCTCTCTCTCTCACACACACACACACACACACACACACACACACACACACACACACACACGCACGCACACACACACACACTCACTCACTCTCACTGAGGAGGGACGTCTTGCTGAGATCAAAGCCTCACAACAGTGGAACATTAGATTTCATTACAGCTCACACACACACACACTTCTGAAGAAGTCAGTGAGAACAGCAGCTCGAGCGACACACTTTTATTCTGCCCTTCAAAGAGCTCACTCCTCGAGGCGAGAATGATCCAAAACAAACCCAACAGACAAACGCTTCATATTAGAGCTGTGGACCACAGAAGCTCCAGGGGACGTCATCATCGCCGGCTACAAATCCCATAGCTTTGGCTTGTTGTTTTTATTCAAATTTGTACAATTAATATTTTGTACAATCACCATGCAATTGATTTTAGCAATTTTTATTTCATTATGATCGAGAACCTGCTCTATGCATATTTGCAAAAGCTTGGACAATGCATTACAACTACTCACAATGTAGAGATAAATATGATCAATATAAATCTGTTGAGAGTTTAAATGACTTTCAGTAGCTTGTTCACTAATACTGTCTGTGCAGTCCTCTTTGTGCCTCCATGAGAAAATCTCTAGACTTCATTAAATAGCTTGTGGTCGTTATAAAATAAAATAAAATACGTAAAATAAAATTGTATTAAATAATGAAAAAAATTCCAAAATATTAAATAACATTTATGCCAGAATGTTTTGTGATTGTAAAAAAATAAAGCATAATAAAGCTAAATAAAGTGATATGAAGGAAATTAAATAATAAAAAGTTAAATAAAGGAATAAAACACAAAATAGCATTTTAAAAACAGTTGTGCCAGTACGGAGAATATTTTCTAATAATAAAACAAAATTATAAAATAATCAAGTCAAATAAAAAATAAAAAATTACAAAACCTCCAATAAAATAAAATAATAAATAAATAAGTAAATAGAAATGAAAAAATATAATTTTTTTTAATAAACACTTGTGCCAGTTTTGTGGTAGAAAAATAAAATTATATATATATATATAAAAACAGTATAAATATATATATCAATAAATATAAAAAGGTTTTAGAAACACATGTGCCAGTACTGATAATTTTTTGTGGTTGAACTACAAAACTACAAAATGAAAAAAATGCGCCAATAATGAGTGTTTCAGACTTAAATTGACTATAATAAATGTCAGTCACTCTCAGCCCTTCGGTTGAAATAACTGATCTGAAATCATGGGGTAAAGTTGACAACGCATGTCAAACTGAAGCTCCGAACTGATGCTTCGCTTCTCTGGTCCCTGTGAGGAAGATACGGCGGACTGTAAAGAGCCATTAGAGTGGGTTATAGAGAGCGTTTGAAGACTAAACTCTCCCTGGACAATAAGAGACACTCACACAATCCTGAAACTGCCACGGGCTCTTCAAACAGCATTTGACTGAATCAACTTGACAGTAAATCAACTGTGCTTATAAAGCTCCGCGCTGACACACACTCTCTGATGTGACCAGACTGTCACGAGGCCAGTGAATACCCTTTTGTCTCAGCAATGAAGGAAAATATGATTTTTTGTTCATAATAGGCACATCTGAAGTCCAATTGTGCCATTTGAAAGGGCCGTTTTCACGCTTGAAGATAAAAGCAGGTTAAAACTGACAGAAACGGGCCCTTTGAACTGCCTTATACTTATTCTCATCATAATGGCTTTGATACGAGAGTCCGAGACAGTTCGAGAGCATTAACTGGTTCTTACCTTAAAGCCCAGACTGCTGTTCATGGAGCCGAACTCTGGAGAACCGGGATTTTCACACGTCGTCCGATGCGGTTCTGCGGAAAAATCAGGATTACATCGTCATTATCATCTCCCACAGTGTTATATTCATAATCGGGTTAGAAAAAGCTGATGTAATGGTAGTGAACCACAGAAGGTGGTCATAATATTCACATCATAGATCAAAGCTGGAGTGGATTTTTAAAAAAAACTGGCAGCCAGAATTTTACAGTAAAAAAATACAGTAGCAATATTTTATGTTTTTTAATGGATTGAACTTAAATTTATATACTGCTGTTCAAATGATTTAGGTTTTTTTTTTTAAGGAATGAATACTATAATTTAGTGCTGTGTGATTAATCGTAATTGATTTTTTATTTTTATTTTGGCTTCCAATGATTATAAAAGCAATATAATCGGACAGTGTAACAGTATATTGGATCTGTGCATTCGCTCTTAAAGTGACAGCATCCTAATAAACCGGATTTTCTTACATTATTTAACATAGCATTTTTTTTGCTGATGTATTGATAATAGTGAAATTTCACTGATATTTAAAATTACATCTATCGTGAAATACATGAAGACTTTATTTCGATAATCATTTTAAAAAATCGTAAATTTTACACTGTAAATTATAAGACAACGTTCTATTTCACAGTATTTTATTGTAAAATGACATAAAATGTCCCACTAAATTTATTAATTACTCACATTATAAGAGAACTTCCGGTTTACCAATTAAGCGGTTTTTACTGTAGCATTTCTTTCCCCATTAACCCTATGGGGTGCGTTTTACTTGATTTTTTTCACATAGCAGCAAAATAGACTTAATACTCCGTCATTTCTGGTCATACAAACTTAAGAAATATGAAAAAATAAACTGTTATATGTCTACTTTTTTATGTGTCCACTTACAATCGAAGTAAAACATTGTGCTTTTGTAAAATAAAGAAAATAAACGGTGTGCTTTCTGGCTCTCCGTCTCCGTGAACTTTTTTTCTGGAGCACGTCTCTAAACTTAAATAAAAATCAGCGAATACTATTCACCCAGGCATGAGCTATACAGGTCCTTCTCCAAAAATTAGCATATTGTGATAAAGTTCATTATTTTCCATAATGTAATGATAAAAAGTAAACTTTCATATATTTTAGATTCATTGCACACCAACTGAAATATTTCAGGTCTTTTATTGTTTTAATACTGATCATTTTGGCATACAGCTCATGAAAACCCAAAATTCCTATCTCAAAAAATTTGCATATCATGAAAAGGGTCTCTAAACGAGCTATTAACCTAATCATCTGAATCAACTAATTAACTCTAAACACCTGCAAAAGATTCCTGAGGCTTTTAAAAACTCCCAGCCTTTTTCATTACTCAAAACCGGAATCATGGGTAAGACTGCCGACCTGACTGCTGTCCAGAAGGCCATCATTGACACCCTCAAGCAAGAGGGTAAGACACAGAAAGATATTTCTGAACAAATAGGCTGTTCCCAGAGTGCTGTATCAAGACACCTCAGTGGGAAGTCTGTGGGAAGGAAAAAGTGTGGCAAAAAACGCTGCACAACGAGAAGAGGTGACCGGACCCTGAGGAAGATTGTGGAGAAGGACCGATTCCAGACCTTGGGGAACCTGCGGAAGCAGTGGACTGAGTCTGGAGTAGAAACATCCAGAGCCACCGTGCACAGGCGTGTGCAGGAAATGGGCTACAGGTGCCGCATTCCCCAGGTCAAGCCACTTTTGAACCAGAAACAGCGGCAGAAGTGCCTGACCTGGGCTACAGAGAAGCAGCACTGGACTGTTGCTCAGTGGTCCAAAGTACTTTTTTCGGATGAAAGCAAATTTTGCATGTCATTCGGAAATCAAGTTGCCAGAGTCTGGAGGAAGACTGGGGAGAAGGAATTGCCAAAATGCCTGAAGTCCAGTGTCAAGTACCCACAGTCAGTGATGGTCTGGGGTGCCATGTCAGCTGCTGGTGTTGGTCCACTGTGTTTTATCAAGGGCAGGGTCAATGCAGCTAGCTATCAGGAGATTTTGGAGCACTTCATGCTTCCATCTGCTGAAAAGCTTTATGGAGATGAAGATTTCATTTTTCAGCACGACCTGGCACCTGCTCACAGTGCCAAAACCACTGGTAAATGGTTTACTGACCATGGTATGACTGTGCTCAATTGGCCTGCCAACTCTCCTGACCTGAACCCCATAGAGAATCTGTGGGATATTGTGAAGAGAAAGTTGAGAGACGCAAGACCCAACACTCTGGATGAGCTTAAGGCCGCTATCGAAGCATCCTGGGCCTCCATAACACCTCAGCAGTGCCACAGGCTGATTGCCTCCATGCCACGCCGCATTGAAACAGTCATTTCTGCAAAAGGATTCCCGACCAAGTATTGAGTGCATAACTGAACATAATTATTTGAAGGTTTACTTTTTTTGTATTAAAAACACTTATTTTATTGGTCGGTTGAAATATGCTAATTTTTTGAGATAGGAATTTTGGGTTTTCATGAGCTGTATGCCAAAATCATCAGTATTAAAACAATAAAACACCTGAAATATTTCAGTTGGTGTGCAATGAATCTAAAATATATGAAAGATTAATTTTTATCATTACATTATGGAAAATAATGAACTTTATCACAATATGCTAATTTTTTGAAAAGGACCTGTATATCTTTATAATCATTTAAGTGTGTACTTTTAAATTATCTAATTCAAAACTAAAACAAATATTCTCTGATTATGTTCTCATTATCGTTTTCGCAGCTCATTATTCTGCTAATGTGACACGCCCAAGGAGAGCGCACGCTATTCAAACGCAAATGATCTGAGGCAACACATGCAAACGTGTCGACGCCCACATCAACTCGATAAACACACTAAGTTTAATCAGATTAATGTACTATGTCGTTTTGCGAGGCTAAGAGGAATAATCCTGAGACATTTACCTCAGAAGTGCTGGTTTCACTTCGAGGAGCAACGGATTCAGCTGAGGATTAATAGTACATTTTTTATTCTTATATGCTTTGTTCTAATCACGATTTGGATTAGTGTCAGTAAACCGCAAAAAGACTGTTTACACTGAACATGTTTTGCTGAAGTGTTTTTTCTTTAATTGCCAATGCACCTTTTTACACCACAGACTGAACAACATGAAGCATTGCTTGGTAACTGGTTGAGCTAAACTGGTATTATCTAATTGTGTAGTTACATTTAACAGCTGACAGATATTCAACATAATTCAGTGTAATATCAACTGATTTTATAACTCTGAGTTCTTGTCACATATATGAGTGTTTGACCAGTAAAGGTAACGCACCTATGCAGTGTGGGTCACATATATGAGTGTTTGACCAGTAAAGGTAACGCACCTATGCAGTGTGGGTCACATATATGAGTGTTTGACCAGTAAAGGTAACGCACCTATGCAGTGTGTGATACATATATGAGTGTTTGACCAGTAAAGGTAACGCACCTATGCAGTGTGGGTCACATATATGAGTGTTTGACCAGTAAAGGTAACGCACCTATGCAGTGTGTGATACATATATGAGTGTTTGACCAGTAAAGGTAACGCACCTATGCAGTGTGGGTGACATATATGAGTGTTTGATCAGTAAAGGTATCGCACCTATGCAGTGTGGGACACATATATGAGTGTTTGATCAGTAAAGGTAACGCACCTATGCAGTGTGGGTCACATATATGAGTGTTTGACCAGTAAAGGTAACGCACCTATGCAGTGTGGGTCACATATATGAGTGTTTGATCAGTAAAGGTAACACACCTATGCGATGTGGGACACATATATGAGTGTTTGATCAGTAAAGGTATCGCACCTATGCAGTGTGGGATACATATATGAGTGTTTGATCAGTAAAGGTAACGCACCTATGCAGTGTGGGATACATATATGAGTGTTTGACCAGTAAAGGTAACGCACCTATGCAGTGTGGGTCACATATATGAGTGTTTGACCAGTAAAGGTAACGCACCTATGCAGTGTGGGATACATATATGAGTGTTTGACCAGTAAAGATAACGCACCTATGCAGTGTGTGATACATATATGAGTGTTTGACCAGTAAAGGTAACGCACCTATGCAGTGTGTGATACATATATGAGTGTTTGACAAGTAAAGATAACGCACCTATGCAGTGTGTGATACATATATGAGTGTTTGACCAGTAAAGGTAACGCACCTATGCAGTGTGGGTCACATATATGAGTGTTTGACCAGTAAAGATAACGCACCTATGCAGTGTGGGTCACATATATGAGTGTTTGACCAGTAAAGGTAACGCACCTATGCAGTGTGGGTCACATATATGAGTGTTTGACCAGTAAAGATAACGCACCTATGCAGTGTGGGATACATATATGAGTGTTTGACCAGTAAAGATAACGCACCTATGCAGTGTGTGATACATATATGAGTGTTTGACCAGTAAAGGTAACGCACCTATGCAGTGTGGGTCACATATATGAGTGTTTGACCAGTAAAGATAACGCACCTATGCAGTGTGGGTCACATATATGAGTGTTTGACCAGTAAAGATAACGCACCTATGCAGTGTGGGATACATATATGAGTGTTTGATCAGTAAAGGTAACACACCTATGCAGTGTGGGATACACATATGAGTGTTTGACCAGTAAAGGTAACGCACCTATGCAGTGTGGGTCACATATATGAGTGTTTGACCAGTAAAGATAACGCACCTATGCAGTGTGTGATACATATATGAGTGTTTGACCAGTAAAGGTAACGCACCTATGCAATGTGGGTCACATATATGAGTGTTTGACCAGTAAAGGTAACGCACCTATGCAGTGTGGGCCACATATATGAGTGTTTGACCAGTAAAGGTAACGCACCTATGCAGTGTGGGATACATGTATGAGTGTTTGATCAGTAAAGGTAACGCACCTATGCAGTGTGGGTCACATATATGAGTGTTTGACCAGTAAAGGTAACGCACCTATGCAGTGTGGGTCACATATATGAGTGTTTGATCAGTAAAGGTATCGCACCTATGCAATGTGGGACACATATATGAGTGTTTGATCAGTAAAGGTATCGCACCTATGCAGTGTGGGATACATATATGAGTGTTTGATCAGTAAAGGTAACGCACCTATGCAATGTGGGACACATATATGAGTGTTTGACCAGTAAAGGTATCGCACCTATGCAGTGTGGGATACATATATGAGTGTTTGATCAGTAAAGGTAACGCACCTATGCAGTGTGGGATACATATATGAGTGTTTGATCAGTAAAGGTAACGCACCTAAGCAGTGTGGGTCCCATATATGAGTGTCTGACCAGTAAAGGTAACGCACCTATGCAGTGTGTGATACATATATGAGTGTTTGACCAGTAAAGATAACGCACCTATGCAGTGTGGGTCACATATATGAGTGTTTGACCAGTAAAGATAACGCACCTATGCAGTGTGTGATACATATATGAGTGTTTGACCAGTAAAGATAACGCACCTATGCAGTGTGTGATACATATATGAGTGTTTGACCAGTAAAGGTAACGCACCTATGAAGTGTGGGATACATATATGAGTGTTTGATCAGTAAAGGTATCGCGCCTATGCAGTGTGGGTAACATATATGAGTGTTTCATCAGTAAAGGTATCGCACCTATGCAGTGTGGGATACATATATGAGTGTTTGACCAGTAAAGGTAACGCACCTATGCAGTGTGGGTCACATATATGAGTGTTTGACCAGTAAAGATAACGCACCTATGCAGTGTGTGATACATATATGAGTGTTTGACCAGTAAAGGTAACGCACCTATGCAGTGTGGGTCACATATATGAGTGTTTGACCAGTAAAGATAACGCACCTATGCAGTGTGGGATACATATATGAGTGTTTGATCAGTAAAGGTGACACACCTATGCAGTGTGGGATACATATATGAGTGTTTGATCAGTAAAGGTATCGCACCTATGCAATGTGGGACACATATATGAGTGTTTGATCAGTAAAGGTATCGCACCTATGCAGTGTGGGATACATATATGAGTGTTTGATCAGTAAAGGTAACGCACCTATGCAATGTGGGACACATATATGAGTGTTTGATCAGTAAAGGTATCGCACCTATGCAGTGTGGGATACATATATGAGTGTTTGATCAGTAAAGGTAACGCACCTATGCAGTGTGGGATACATATATGAGTGTTTGATCAGTAAAGGTAACGCACCTAAGCAGTGTGGGTCCCATATATGAGTGTCTGACCAGTAAAGGTAACGCACCTATGCAGTGTGTGATACATATATGAGTGTTTGACCAGTAAAGATAACGCACCTATGCAGTGTGGGTCACATATATGAGTGTTTGACAAGTAAAGATAACGCACCTATGCAGTGTGTGATACATATATGAGTGTTTGACCAGTAAAGATAACGCACCTATGCAGTGTGTGATACATATATGAGTGTTTGACCAGTAAAGGTAACGCACCTATGCAGTGTGGGATACATATATGAGTGTTTGATCAGTAAAGGTAACGCACCTATGCAGTGTGGGTCACAAATATGAGTGTTTGACCAGTAAAGGTAACGCACCTATGCAGTGTGGGTCACATATATGAGTGTTTGATCAGTAAAGGTATCGCACCTATGCAATATGGGACACATATATGAGTGTTTGATCAGTAAAGGTATCGCACCTATGCAGTGTGGGATACATATATGAGTGTTTGATCAGTAAAGGTAACGCACCTATGCAGTGTGGGATACATATATGAGTGTTTGATCAGTAAAGGTAACGCACCTATGCAGTGTGGGATACATATATGAGTGTTTGATCAGTAAAGGTAACGCACCTATGCAGTGTGGGATACATATATGAGTGTTTGATCAGTAAAGGTATCGCACCTATGCAGTGTGGGATACATATATGAGTGTTTGATCAGTAAAGGTAACGCACCTATGCAGTGTGGGATACATATATGAGTGTCTGACCAGTAAAGGTAACGCACCTATGCAGTGTGTGATACATATATGAGTGTTTGACCAGTAAAGATAACACACCTATGCAGTGTGGGTCACATATATGAGTGTTTGACCAGTAAAGATAACGCACCTATGCAGTGTGTGATACATATATGAGTGTTTGACCAGTAAAGATAACGCACCTATGCAGTGTGTGATACATATATGAGTGTTTGACCAGTAACGGTAACGCACCTATGAAGTGTGGGATACATATATGAGTGTTTGATCAGTAAAGGTATCGCGCCTATGCAGTGTGGGTCACATATATGAGTGTTTGACCATTGAAGGAAAAGCACCTATGCAGTGTGGGTCACATATATGAGTGTTTGATCCGTAAAGGTATCGCACCTATGCAGTGTGGGTCACATATATGAGTGTTTGACCAGTAAAGGTAACGCACCTATGCAGTGTGGGATACATATATGAGTGTTTGATCAGAAAAGGTATCGCACCTATGCAGTTTGGGACACATATATGAGTGTTTGACCAGTAAAGGTAACGCACCTATGCAGTTTGGGTCACATATATGAGTGTTTGACCATTGAAGGAAACGCACCTATGCAGTGTGGGACACATATATGAGTGTTTGATCAGTAAAGGTATCGCACCTATGCAGTGTGGGTCACATATATGAGTGTTTGACCAGTAAAGGTAACGCACCTATGCAGTGTGGGATACATATATGAGTGTTTGATCAGAAAAGGTATCGCACCTATGCAGTTTGGGACACATATATGAGTGTTTGACCAGTAAAGGTAACGCACCTATGCAGTGTGGGTCACATATATGAGTGTTTGACCAGTAAAGGTAACGCACCTATGCAGTGTGGGATACATATATGAGTGTTTGATCAGAAAAGGTATCGCACCTATGCAGTGTGGGACACATATATGAGTGTTTGACCAGTAAAGGTAACGCACCTATGCAGTGTGGGACACATATATGAGAGTTTGATCAGTAAAGGTAACGCACCTATGCAGTGTGGGACACATATATGAGTGTTTGATCAGAAAAGGTATCGCACCTATGCAGTGTGGGACACATATATGAGTGTTTGACCAGTAAAGGTAACGCACCTATGCAGTGTGGGATACATATATGAGTGTTTGATCAGTAAAGGTAACGCACCTATGCAGTGTGGGACACATATATGAGTGTTTGATCAGTAAAGGTAACACACCTATGCAGTGTGGGACACATATATGAGTGTTTGATCAGTAAAGGTAACGCACCTATGCAGTGTGGGACACATATATGAGTGTTTGATCAGAAAAGGTATCGCACCTATGCAGTGTGGGACACATATATGAGTGTTTGACCAGTAAAGGTAACGCACCTATGCAGTGTGGGTCACATATATGAGTGTTTGATCAGTAAAGGTAACGCACCTATGCAGTGTGGGACACATATATGAGTGTTTGATCAGTAAAGGTAACGCACCTATGCAGTGTGGGTCACATATATGAGTGTTTGATCAGTAAAGGTAACGCACCTATGCAGTATGGGTCACATATATGAGTGTTTGATCAGTAAAGGTAACGCACCTATGCAGTGTGGGTCACATATATGAGTGTTTTATCAGTAAAGGTAACGCACCTATGCATTGTGGGTCACATATATGAGTGTTTGATCAGAAAAGGTATCGCACCTATGCAGTGTGGGACACATATATGAGTGTTTGACCAGTAAAGGTAACGCACCTATGCAGTGTGGGATACATATATGAGTGTTTGATCAGTAAAGGTAACGCACCTATGCAGTGTGGGACACATATATGAGTGTTTGATCAGTAAAGGTAACACACCTATGCAGTGTGGGACACATATATGAGTGTTTGATCAGTAAAGGTAACGCACCTATGCAGTGTGGGACACATATATGAGTGTTTGATCAGAAAAGGTATCGCACCTATGCAGTGTGGGACACATATATGAGTGTTTGACCAGTAAAGGTAACGCACCTATGCAGTGTGGGTCACATATATGAGTGGTTGATCAGTAAAGGTAACGCACCTATGCAGTGTGGGACACATATATGAGTGTTTGATCAGTAAAGGTAACGCACCTATGCAGTGTGGGTCACATATATGAGTGTTTGATCAGTAAAGGTAACGCACCTATGCAGTGTGGGTCACATATATGAGTGTTTGATCAGTAAAGGTAACGCACCTATGCAGTGTGGGTCACATATATGAGTGTTTTATCAGTAAAGGTAACGCACCTATGCAGTGTGGGTCACATATATGAGTGTTTGATCAGTAAAGGTAACGCACCTATGCAGTGTGGGTCACATATATGAGTGTTTAATCAGTAAAGGTAACGCACCTATGCAGTGTGGGTCACATATATGAGTGTTTGATCAGTAAAGGTAACGCACCTATGCAGTGTGGGACACATATATGAGTGTTTGACCAGTAAAGGTAACGCACCTATGCAGTGTGGGTCACATATATGAGTGTTTGACCAGTAAAGGTATCGCACCTATGCAGTGTGGGACACATATATGAGTGTTTGATCAGTAAAGGTAACGCACCTATGCAGTGTGGGTCACATATATGAGTGTTTGATCAGTAAAGGTAACGCACCTATGCAGTGTGGGACACATATATGAGTGATTGACCAGTAAAGGTAACGCACCTATGCAGTGTGGGTCACATGAGTGTTTGACCAGTAAAGGTAACGCACCTATGCAGTGTGGGACACATATATGAGTGTTTGACCAGTAAAGGTAACGCACCTATGCAGTGTGGGATACATATATGAGGGTTTGACCAGTAAAGGTAACGCACCTATGCAGTGTGGGTCACATATATGAGTGTTTGACCAGTAAAGGTAACGCACCTA
The DNA here is from genome assembly GCF_051911475.1 of Siphateles boraxobius. Lineage (NCBI taxonomy): Eukaryota > Metazoa > Chordata > Actinopteri > Cypriniformes > Leuciscidae > Siphateles > Siphateles boraxobius. The sequence goes on along the minus strand of NW_027508741.1, from coordinate 1,784,542 downwards.
TGCAGTGTGGGATACATATATGAGTGTTTGACCAGTAAAGGTAACGCACCTATGCAGTGTGGGTCACATATATGAGTGTTTGACCAGTAAAGATAACGCACCTATGCAGTGTGTGATACATATATGAGTGTTTGACCAGTAAAGGTAACGCACCTATGCAATGTGGGTCACATATATGAGTGTTTGACCAGTAAAGGTAACGCACCTATGCAGTGTGGGCCACATATATGAGTGTTTGACCAGTAAAGGTAACGCAGCTATGCAGTGTGGGATACATATATGAGTGTTTGATCAGTAAAGGTAACGCACCTATGCAGTGTGGGTCACATATATGAGTGTTTGACCAGTAAAGGTAACGCACCTATGCAGTGTGGGTCACATATATGAGTGTTTGATCAGTAAAGGTATCGCACCTATGCAGTGTGGGACACATATATGAGTGTTTGATCAGTAAAGGTATCGCACCTATGCAGTGTGGGATACATATATGAGTGTTTGATCAGTAAAGGTAACGCACCTATGCAGTGTGGGTCACATATATGAGTGTTTGACCAGTAAAGGTAACACACCTATGCAGTGTGGGATACATATATGAGTGTTTGACCAGTAAAGGTAACGCACCTATGCAGTGTGGGTCACATATATGAGTGTTTGACCAGTAAAGATAACGCACCTATGCAGTGTGTGATACATATATGAGTGTTTGACCAGTAAAGGTAACGCACCTATGCAATGTGGGTCACATATATGAGTGTTTGACCAGTAAAGGTAACGCACCTATGCAGTGTGGGCCACATATATGAGTGTTTGACCAGTAAAGGTAACGCACCTATGCAGTGTGGGATACATATATGAGTGTTTGATCAGTAAAGGTAACGCACCTATGCAGTGTGGGTCACATATATGAGTGTTTGACCAGTAAAGGTAACGCACCTATGCAGTGTGGGTCACATATATGAGTGTTTGATCAGTAAAGGTATCGCACCTATGCAATGTGGGACACATATATGAGTGTTTGATCAGTAAAGGTATCGCACCTATGCAGTGTGGGATACATATATGAGTGTTTGATCAGTAAAGGTAACGCACCTATGCAATGTGGGACACATATATGAGTGTTTGATCAGTAAAGGTATCGCACCTATGCAGTGTGGGATACATATATGAGTGTTTGATCAGTAAAGGTAACGCACCTATGCAGTGTGGGATACATATATGAGTGTTTGATCAGTAAAGGTAACGCACCTAAGCAGTGTGGGTCCCATATATGAGTGTCTGACCAGTAAAGGTAACGCACCTATGCAGTGTGTGATACATATATGAGTGTTTGACCAGTAAAGATAACGCACCTATGCAGTGTGGGTCACATATATGAGTGTTTGACCAGTAAAGATAACGCACCTATGCAGTGTGTGATACATATATGAGTGTTTGACCAGTAAAGATAACGCACCTATGCAGTGTGTGATACATATATGAGTGTTTGACCAGTAAAGGTAACGCACCTATGAAGTGTGGGATACATATATGAGTGTTTGATCAGTAAAGGTATCGCGCCTATGCAGTGTGGGTCACATATATGAGCGTTTGACCATTGAAGGAAACGCACCTATGCAGTGTGGGTCACATATATGAGTGTTTCATCAGTAAAGGTATCGCACCTATGCAGTGTGGGTCACATATATGAGTGTTTGACCAGTAAAGGTAACGCACCTATGCAGTGTGGGTCACATATATGAGTGTTTGACCAGTAAAGGTAACGCACCTATGCAGTGTGGGTCACATATATGAGTGTTTGATCAGAAAAGGTATTGCACCTATGCAGTGTGGGACACATATATGAGTATTTGACCAGTAAAGGTAACGCACCTATGCAGTGTGGGTCACATATATGAGTGTTTGACCAGTAAAGGTAACGCACCTATGCAGTGTGGGATACATATATGAGTGTTTGATCAGAAAAGGTATCGCACCTATGCAGTGTGGGACACATATATGATTGTTTGACCAGTAAAGGTAACGCACCTATGCAGTGTGGGACACATATATGAGTGTTTGATCAGTAAAGGTAATGCACCTATGCAGTGTGGGACACATATATGAGTGTTTGATCAGAAAAGGTATCGCACCTATGCAGTGTGGGACACATATATGAGTGTTTGACCAGTAAAGGTAACGCACCTATGCAGTGTGGGATACATATATGAGTGTTTGATCAGTAAAGGTAACACACCTATGCAGTGTGGGACACATATATGAGTGTTTGATCAGTAAAGGTAACGCACCTATGCAGTGTGGGACACATATATGAGTGTTTGATCAGTAAAGGTAACGCACCTATGCAGTGTGGGACACATAAATGAGTGTTTTATCAGTAAAGGTAACGCACCTATGCAGTGTGGGTCACATATATGAGTGTTTGACCAGTAAAGGTAACGCACCTATGCAGTGTGGGACACATATATGAGTGTTTGATCAGTAAAGGTAACGCACCTATGCAGTGTGGGACACATAAATGAGTGTTTTATCAGTAAAGGTAACGCACCTATGCAGTGTGGGTCACATATATGAGTGTTTGACCAGTAAAGGTAACGCACCTATGCAGTGTGGGCCACATATATGAGTGTTTGACCAGTAAAGGTAACGCACCTATGCAGTGTGGGATACATATATGAGTGTTTGATCAGTAAAGGTAACGCACCTATGCAGTGTGGGTCACGAATATGAGTGTTTGACCAGTAAAGGTAACGCACCTATGCAGTGTGGGTCACATATATGAGTGTTTGATCAGTAAAGGTATCGCACCTATGCAATGTGGGACACATATATGAGTGTTTGATCAGTAAAGGTATCGCACCTATGCAGTGTGGGATACATATATGAGTGTTTGATCAGTAAAGGTAACGCACCTATGCAGTGTGGGATACATATATGAGTGTTTGATCAGTAAAGGTAACGCACCTAAGCAGTGTGGGTCCCATATATGAGTGTCTGACCAGTAAAGGTAACGCACCTATGCAGTGTGTGATACATATATGAGTGTTTGACCAGTAAAGATAACGCACCTATGCAGTGTGGGTCACATATATGAGTGTTTGACCAGTAAAGATAACGCACCTATGCAGTGTGTGATACATATATGAGTGTTTGACCAGTAAAGGTAACGCACCTATGCAATGTGGGTCACATATATGAGTGTTTGATCAGTAAAGGTAACGCACCTATGCAATGTGGGTCACATATATGAGTGTTTGACCAGTAAAGGTAACGCACCTATGCAATGTGGGTCACATATATGAGTGTTTGACCAGTAAAGGTAACGCACCTATGCAATGTGGGTCACATATATGAGTGTTTGATCAGTAAAGGTAACGCACCTATGCAGTGTGTGATACATATATGAGTGTTTGACCAGTAAAGATAACGCACCTATGCAGTGTGGGTCACATATATGAGTGTTTGACCAGTAAAGATAACGCACCTATGCAGTGTGTGATACATATATGAGTGTTTGACCAGTAAAGATAACGCACCTATGCAGTGTGTGATACATATATGAGTGTTTGACCAGTAAAGGTAACGCACCTATGAAGTGTGGGATACATATATGAGTGTTTGATCAGTAAAGGTATCGCGCCTATGCAGTGTGGGTCACATATATGAGTGTTTGACCATTGAAGGAAACGCACCTATGCAGTGTGGGTCACATATATGAGTGTTTGTGTAGTAAAGGTATCGCACCTATGCAGTGTGGGTCACATATATGAGTGTTTGTGTAGTAAAGGTATCGCACCTATGCAGTGTGGGTCACATATATGAGTGTTTGACCAGTAAAGGTAACGCACCTATGCAGTGTGGGATACATATATGAGTGTTTGATCAGAAAAGGTATCGCACCTATGCAGTTTGGGACACATATATGAGTGTTTGACCAGTAAAGGTAACGCACCTATGCAGTGTGGGTCACATATATGAGTGTTTGACCATTGAAGGAAACGCACCTATGCAGTGTGGGACACATATATGAGTGTTTGATCAGTAAAGGTATCGCACGTATGCAGTGTGGGTCACATATATGAGTGTTTGACCAGTAAAGGTAACGCACCTATGCACTGTGGGATACATATATGAGTGTTTGATCAGAAAAGGTATCGCACCTATGCAGTTTGGGACACATATATGAGTGTTTGACCAGTAAAGGTAACGCACCTATGCAGTGTGGGTCACATATATGAGTGTTTGACCAGTAAAGGTAACGCACCTATGCAGTGTGGGATACATATATGAGTGTTTGATCAGAAAAGGTATCGCACCTATGCAGTGTGGGACACATATATGAGTGTTTGACCAGTAAAGGTAACGCACCTATGCAGTGTGGGACACATATATGAGAGTTTGATCAGTAAAGGTAACGCACCTATGCAGTGTGGGACACATATATGAGTGTTTGATCAGAAAAGGTATCGCACCTATGCAGTGTGGGACACATATATGAGTGTTTGACCAGTAAAGGTAACGCACCTATGCAGTGTGGGACACATATATGAGTGTTTGATCAGTAAAGGTAACGCACCTATGCAGTGTGGGACACATATATGAGTGTTTGACCAGTAAAGGTATCGCACCTATGCAGTGTGGGATACATATATGAGTGTTTGATCAGTAAAGGTAACGCACCAATGCAGTGTGGGACACATATATGAGTGTTTGATCAGTAAAGGTAACACACCTATGCAGTGTGGGACACATATATGAGTGTTTGATCAGTAAAGGTATCGCACCTATGCAGTGTGGGACACATATATGAGAGTTTGATCAGTAAAGGTAACGCACCTATGCAGTGTGGGACACATATATGAGTGTTTGATCAGTAAAGGTAACGCACCTATGCAGTGTGGGACACATAAATGAGTGTTTTATCAGTAAAGGTAACGCACCTATGCAGTGTGGGTCACATATATGAGTGTTTGACCAGTAAAGGTAACGCACCTATGCAGTGTGGGCCACATATATGAGTGTTTGACCAGTAAAGGTAACGCACCTATGCAGTGTGGGATACATATATGAGTGTTTGATCAGTAAAGGTAACGCACCTATGCAGTGTGGGTCACGAATATGAGTGTTTGACCAGTAAAGGTAACGCACCTATGCAGTGTGGGTCACATATATGAGTGTTTGATCAGTAAAGGTATCGCACCTATGCAATGTGGGACACATATATGAGTGTTTGATCAGTAAAGGTATCGCACCTATGCAGTGTGGGATACATATATGAGTGTTTGATCAGTAAAGGTAACGCACCTATGCAGTGTGGGATACATATATGAGTGTTTGATCAGTAAAGGTAACGCACCTAAGCAGTGTGGGTCCCATATATGAGTGTCTGACCAGTAAAGGTAACGCACCTATGCAGTGTGTGATACATATATGAGTGTTTGACCAGTAAAGATAACGCACCTATGCAGTGTGGGTCACATATATGAGTGTTTGACCAGTAAAGATAACGCACCTATGCAGTGTGTGATACATATATGAGTGTTTGACCAGTAAAGGTAACGCACCTATGCAATGTGGGTCACATATATGAGTGTTTGATCAGTAAAGGTAACGCACCTATGCAATGTGGGTCACATATATGAGTGTTTGACCAGTAAAGGTAACGCACCTATGCAATGTGGGTCACATATATGAGTGTTTGACCAGTAAAGGTAACGCACCTATGCAATGTGGGTCACATATATGAGTGTTTGATCAGTAAAGGTAACGCACCTATGCAGTGTGTGATACATATATGAGTGTTTGACCAGTAAAGATAACGCACCTATGCAGTGTGGGTCACATATATGAGTGTTTGACCAGTAAAGATAACGCACCTATGCAGTGTGTGATACATATATGAGTGTTTGACCAGTAAAGATAACGCACCTATGCAGTGTGTGATACATATATGAGTGTTTGACCAGTAAAGGTAACGCACCTATGAAGTGTGGGATACATATATGAGTGTTTGATCAGTAAAGGTATCGCGCCTATGCAGTGTGGGTCACATATATGAGTGTTTGACCATTGAAGGAAACGCACCTATGCAGTGTGGGTCACATATATGAGTGTTTGTGTAGTAAAGGTATCGCACCTATGCAGTGTGGGTCACATATATGAGTGTTTGTGTAGTAAAGGTATCGCACCTATGCAGTGTGGGTCACATATATGAGTGTTTGACCAGTAAAGGTAACGCACCTATGCAGTGTGGGATACATATATGAGTGTTTGATCAGAAAAGGTATCGCACCTATGCAGTTTGGGACACATATATGAGTGTTTGACCAGTAAAGGTAACGCACCTATGCAGTGTGGGTCACATATATGAGTGTTTGACCATTGAAGGAAACGCACCTATGCAGTGTGGGACACATATATGAGTGTTTGATCAGTAAAGGTATCGCACGTATGCAGTGTGGGTCACATATATGAGTGTTTGACCAGTAAAGGTAACGCACCTATGCACTGTGGGATACATATATGAGTGTTTGATCAGAAAAGGTATCGCACCTATGCAGTTTGGGACACATATATGAGTGTTTGACCAGTAAAGGTAACGCACCTATGCAGTGTGGGTCACATATATGAGTGTTTGACCAGTAAAGGTAACGCACCTATGCAGTGTGGGATACATATATGAGTGTTTGATCAGAAAAGGTATCGCACCTATGCAGTGTGGGACACATATATGAGTGTTTGACCAGTAAAGGTAACGCACCTATGCAGTGTGGGACACATATATGAGAGTTTGATCAGTAAAGGTAACGCACCTATGCAGTGTGGGACACATATATGAGTGTTTGATCAGAAAAGGTATCGCACCTATGCAGTGTGGGACACATATATGAGTGTTTGACCAGTAAAGGTAACGCACCTATGCAGTGTGGGACACATATATGAGTGTTTGATCAGTAAAGGTAACGCACCTATGCAGTGTGGGACACATATATGAGTGTTTGACCAGTAAAGGTATCGCACCTATGCAGTGTGGGATACATATATGAGTGTTTGATCAGTAAAGGTAACGCACCAATGCAGTGTGGGACACATATATGAGTGTTTGATCAGTAAAGGTAACACACCTATGCAGTGTGGGACACATATATGAGTGTTTGATCAGTAAAGGTAACGCACCTATGCAGTGTGGGACACATATATGAGTGTTTGATCAGAATAGGTATCGCACCTATGCAGTGTGGGACACATATATGAGTGTTTGACCAGTAAAGGTAACGCAACTATGCAGTGTGGGTCACATATATGAGTGTTTGATCAGTAAAGGTAACGCACCTATGCAGTGTGGGACACATATATGAGTGTTTGATCAGTAAAGGTAACGCACCTATGCAGTGTGGGACACATATATGAGTGTTTGATCAGTAAAGGTAACGCACCTATGCAGTGTGGGTCACATATATGAGTTTTTGATCAGTAAAGGTAACGCACCTATGCAGTGTGGGTCACATATATGAGTGTTTGATCAGTAAAGGTAACGCACCTATGCAGTGTGGGTCACATATATGAGTGTTTTATCAGTAAAGGTAACGCACCTATGCAGTGTGGGACACATAAATGAGTGTTTGACCAGTAAAGGTAACGCACCTATGCAGTGTGGGTCACATATATGAGTGTTTGATCAGTAAAGGTAACGCACCTATGCAGTGTGGGACACATATGTGAGTGTTTTATCAGTAAAGGTAACGCACCTATGCAGTGTGGGTCACATATATGAGTGTTTGATCAGTAAAGGTAACGCACCTATGCAGTGTGGGTCACATATATGAGTGTTTGACCAGTAAAGGTAACGCACCTATGCAGTGTGGGACACATATATGAGAGTTTGATCAGTAAAGGTAACGCACCTATGCAGTGTGGGACACATATATGAGTGTTTGATCAGAAAAGGTATCGCACCTATGCAGTGTGGGACACATATATGAGTGTTTGACCAGTAAAGGTAACGCACCTATGCAGTGTGGGACACATATATGAGAGTTTGATCAGTAAAGGTAACGCACCTATGCAGTGTGGGACACATATATGAGTGTTTGATCAGAAAAGGTATCGCACCTATGCAGTGTGGGACACATATATGAGTGTTTGACCAGTAAAGGTAACGCACCTATGCAGTGTGGGATACATATATGAGTGTTTGATCAGTAAAGGTAACGCACCAATGCAGTGTGGGACACATATATGAGTGTTTGATCAGTAAAGGTAACGCACCTATGCAGTGTGGGACACATATATGAGTGTTTGATCAGAATAGGTATCGCACCTATGCAGTGTGGGACACATATATGAGTGTTTGACCAGTAAAGGTAACGCAACTATGCAGTGTGGGTCACATATATGAGTGTTTGATCAGTAAAGGTAACGCACCTATGCAGTGTGGGACACATATATGAGTGTTTGATCAGTAAAGGTAACGCACCTATGCAGTGTGGGACACATATATGAGTGTTTGATCAGTAAAGGTAACGCACCTATGCAGTGTGGGTCACATATATGAGTTTTTGATCAGTAAAGGTAACGCACCTATGCAGTGTGGGTCACATATATGAGTGTTTGATCAGTAAAGGTAACGCACCTATGCAGTGTGGGTCACATATATGAGTGTTTGATCAGTAAAGGTAACGCACCTATGCAGTGTGGGACACATATATGAGTGTTTGACCAGTAAAGGTAACGCACCTATGCAGTGTGGGTCACATATATGAGTGTTTGATCAGTAAAGGTAACGCACCTATGCAGTGTGGGACACATATATGAGTGTTTGATCAGTAAAGGTAACGCACCTATGCAGTGTGGGACACATATATGAGTGTTTGACCAGTAAAGGTAACGCACCTATGCAGTGTGGGTCACATATATGAGTGTTTGATCACCTATGCAGCGCGGTTGCGAGCCGCTCCAGGTGGCGTCTGACTGGCAGGTGCGTGTCGATGAGCCCACCAGTAGATAGGGGGCGCTACAGCTGAAGAACACCTCGGCTCTGAAGATGAAGCTCTGACCCTCTCGTGTGGCGTGGGCCGGGACGCCCGGGTCACCGCAGAACTTCGCTGTGAACATACAACAATCATTTACAGACCATTTCCATCATGCAAATCGACTTTTCACGTGTAATACGTTCGTTGAGGAATAATGCTGATTTTATCAAATGGAAAATCTGCCAACATTAAAGAAAACAGATTCAAATGTGAGTTTACACTCTTAAATAGCCATTTATGAATGTCATCTCGACCAGGATTATTATCTTTAACGAAAATTAGAAACTATTAAAACATTTCTGTTACTATAAATAAAGACATTTTGCTAATTGAAAAACGTAATATCCCAAATTAAAACTTAAACGTAAAAATGTTAGGTACATTTCCCCTCTGAATAATAATAATAATAATAATATATGTATATATAAACAAATTAATTTGACGTATCACACAAAAAATTGCTAAAACGAGCGAAAATGAAACTGGAAATATGAATGAGAGAAAATATTAAATATTAATAACAACTATAATAGTATAGAATATAAATTATACTATAATAGCACTATTTATTTTTCAATTGTTAATATATAATTTAAAAGGTAACTGGCTCATTTTTGGATTTAATTTTAACTTTAAGCAGCCAGTTTATGTTTAATGCAAGGTAAGTATTATCTAACCATGAATTCTATTTCTGATTATTTCTTCCCAGATAATGCTTTTCTTCTGAAACGCACATGTCTGACCCGTCACCGCTGCTGGCCAGGAAAATCTGATCTGTAACTTTATTTTCTGAATGATTTATCAGCGCGTAACCCGACCTGACCCACAAAACAAACTTCTGAGGTGAACCACTCAGAGATACATGCTCTGAGACAGCAAGAGGAAGAGTCAATTATTAAACAGGCAGGTTTAATAATACCTGCGTATGATTTGAAAAACTCGCCGACCCTTTCATTCTCACATTTTGAACTCAAGAGCTCATTTTCCACAATCTCAGAAGTTACACAGCAGTTTGATTTTATAATGTTATTGCAAGAGTCTCTTCTGCTCACCAAGGCTGTGTTTATTTGTTAATACAGTAAAATACAGTAAAAATTGTGACATATTATTAAAATTTAAAACAGCTGCTTTGTATGTGAATATATAGTAAATTTATTCCTGTGATCAAAGCTGAATTTTCAGCATCATTACTCCAGTCTTCAGTGTCACATGATCCTTCAGAAATCACTATAATATGATGATTTGATGCTCAAGAAACATTTATGATTATTATCAGTGTTGAAAACAGTTTTTATTGATTCATATTTTTATTGATTCATATTTTTTGTGGAAACCGTGATAACCAACCACTTAAAAGTTTGGGGTACTTAACATTTTATTTTTTTATTTTGAAATTTAAATTATATATTAACAATTGAACCATTATTAAAAATTGAGCACCAACAACGATTTATAATATTTGAACATCTGAAGGATCATGTGACTCTGAAAACTGGAGTAATAATGCTGAAAATTCTCAGGAATAAATTACACTTTAATACATATTCACATAAAAACAGTTGTTTTAAATCATAATAATATTTCACAGTTTTTACTGTATTTTTGATCTTACCGACCCCGATCTTTTAAACAGTATTTAGATGCAATAGACTCTAAAATAAAGATTAACAGCTAGACGTTAACTGGCACACTTTGGTTTCGCAATGTAGAAAAGAAAGAAGCACGTCTGAGAGCGTATTAGATATGACAGACCACAAATTAAATCTATTTCCACATCTGATATGTCATGATTTCAGCAGGGCAAAAGTGTTTGACATAAATTGCAGCAGAGCTCTGCAGGCTTCATGGTATTTAAAGATCAGAAGTGGAGCGTTGAGTTTCAGCGGAGGTCGCTCTCTTGAATGAGAATCAGAGTAATTATCCCTCTTTAAAACCCAAGCGCAGGGTTAAAGGACTCTGACATGCTGTGATGTATAATTCACAGATGGGAAACCTGAGTTCACTGGCTTTAAGTGTGACCACTGCAGACACACAGATAATCACATGAAGCACAGCCACAGTATGACAGCGTTTAACACACGTCAGCTCCATTAAAGCGCTTTAAACAACAGTCGTGAGGATCATCGTGCAGTTCATCGACTGGCCACTAGAGACCGGCTGCAAAAGAGAGTCAATCCCATAAACCCTCTTGTTAAAATACCCAACTTTACAGCAGAAAAAACATGTTTACAGTCTGGTGCAAAAAGTGGTTTTGGTCTATATAGCTAATTTTATCCTTCATGACGACTGTGAGGGGGAGATGGGGGGGGGGTATTTTTTATAACTCATCCGTTTAAATTATATTAAGCTTTAAAGTTCTGCATAATTAAGGGCGTGGCCACTTGAGTGACAGGTGGATTGCTGCTGATGTCACTGCTAGCCGTTTGTCTGTTAGCGTCACATCACCTCAGCTAATCCGCCTCGCTGCACATGTTCGTTTATCCGGGAGTGACGCTGCCAAGATGGCGGCGGCCGGCTCCGCCCACTTTGGGCTTCAAAAACGCTCTTCAGAAACACTACGTGTGACATCAGCGACACTACGGACATATTTATTTACAGTCTATGGATAAAACACATTTTCCACACGCTACCTGAAGGACAATCTGCTCTTCACGAGTGTTTTCAAAATATGTGATTTTTATCATTTATGCTCATTTATAAATATCACTTAAAAATATCACTGCATGACATAAATATCAAAGCAAGTAGGATTTATTTTTAAGGTGCGCTGTGTAGTTTTTAGCCACATCTAGTGGTGAGGTTGTGAATCACACCCAACAGAAGTTACAGTGGCCGACAGGAAGTGATGTCGTCGTCTGAGACAGCAGAGAGTAGCTAGTTAATCATGAGGTTTCTTTACAAAGATGAATCAAGAAATTAGGTTTACTTAATTATTCAGTAAAACGATGTGTTATTGCGAATATTACTGTCACTTGTTCATCATTGTGTCAGTGTTTTATTCGCTGACTTTAGCAGCTTCTTTACACGAAGAACAACATAGCGACGAAACACGTTTGTCCGTTCAGGGCCACCGTAGAAACATGTGGATGTAAGGAGACCCGCGGTGTGTGTAGACAGAAACAGCTTATTCTAAGGTAATAAAAACATAACGGTTCATTATGTAAGGTCTTTATACACCACTGAAAACATAGTTATGTATATGATATTGCATTCAGATCCTCCTAAATATTACACAATGCACCTTCACTGTAAAAAATAAACGCTGTGGCTGCCAGAATAATTCAGTAAAAAATACTTTCAAAATGTAAACATATTTACAGAATGACCTGTAAATTTAGTTTTGAACTGTTTAAAAAAAATTGCAAAAAATAAATAAAATAAATGTTGATACAGTACCACTCAAAAGTGTGTGTGTATTTAAAAAAAAAAAAAATTTGTAAATAATTTAAATTAATACTTCTATTCAGCAAGGATGCATTAAATTGATCAAAAGTCATAGTATTGATATTTAAAACGTCACAAAAGGTTTATTTCAAATAAATGCTGAACTTTATATTAATGAATGGAATCCTCAAAAAAATATTACATTTGTTAATAATTGAGGACCAATAATAGTTGATAATAGGGGTGTAATGATACACAAAATTGACGGTTTATTTTTCCCACGGTTTTGACGTCTCGGTTCGGTTTAGAAAGCTAAAATTGCTTCTTTTCTTTTTTTTAAAACAGTGGTTTAATGAAAAAATCGTTTTTGTCTTTAAATTAATTCAATTACAAGTAAACGTTTCACAAGGATTAAAAATAAATCTGCTAAATCTGTAAACTATATAGGGAGCCGCACATTACTATAACATTAAAGGTTGTAGCCTAGACTTTTAACCTAAATTCAGATGCTATTTATTTTTTAGATATAATAATCAACACACAACACATTGTATGAAAACATGTAAACTGAATATAAGGCAGTTTTTGCATTAACTTGTGTTTTACTCTAATTTGTTATTGAAATATAATACTTTACACAGTTGTCATTTTCATGAAAGATATTTTAAACATACATTAAATAATCAAGATATCATTAACAGGTTAAGTAAAATATAATATATAGGCTAACATGGTGCATTTATTTAGTGCAAGAGTTCATTTATAGGAACCAAAGTTGTGGACACTGAATCACTAGCCTGTTGAGGTAGATATAATGCTAGTGACAAGCTATGCTGTTTTATTGACGTCTTTCCGCTGCTGAAACACTGAGCGATTACACGAGTTATGATGCCTTTCGTAAGTATACTGCATCTTTCAACATACAGTAAAGAGCGCCAAATCGCCATTTATTGTTTGAATTTCGTGATCAAATAGACAGAATTTGAAAGATAATCGGGGTAGCAGAGGGGGGCGGGGCCGGGGTAGCAGGGGGCTGGGCGGGGCCAGGGTAGCAGGGGGCGGGGCCGGGGTAGCAGGGGGCGGGGCGGGGCCGGGGTAGCAGGGGGCGGGGCGGGGCCGGGGTAGCAGGGGGCAGGGCGGGGCCGGGGTAGCAGAGGGGGGCGGGGCCGGGGTAGCAGGGGGCTGGGCGGGGCCAGGGTAGCAGGGGGCGGGGCCGGGGTAGCAGGGGGCGGGGCGGGGCCGGGGTAGCAGGGGGCGGGGCGGGGCCGGGGTAGCAGGGGGCAGGGCGGGGCCGGGGTAGCAGAGGGGGGCGGGGCCGGGGTAGCAGGGGGCGGGGCGGGGCCGGGGTAGCAGGGGGCGGGGCCGGGGTAGCAGGGGGCAGGGCGGGGCCGGGGTAGCAGAGGGGGGCGGGGCCGGGGTAGCAGGGTGCTGGGCGGGGCCAGGGTAGCAGGGGGCGGGGCGGGGCGTGTTCGGTGCGCAATGAGAGTATCGAGTATCGCGATTCGAACCGTGTGTTCTGTATCGCGGTTTTTCGGTTCGGTTCGAATATCGTTACACCCCTAATTGATAAAGATTCATTATTACAGTATATATTTCCCAATATGTAGTAACAGAACTTCCTGTTGACCAGGTTTTCACTGTCGCTTTTTTACATCTGAAATTCACTTTTGTTTTACAGTAGAGAACAAACACACTTTGCACACATGAATACTGATTTAAGGCATTTTCACTTTGACTCGGTGTGTTTTTTGCATATAAAGTGAGATGGATAACGATACAAACATCCACAACGTACAAACTCTTCACCGTTACATATTCCGCAAGCAACGGCGGGCCAAACGTGGCTCTGCGACAACACAATCTGCGATGCATGGAGACCATTCTCATCTGACTGCGGTTTCTTCTCTTTCTTTCACAGAAAACATTATTTCAACAGCTCTAGGCTAGAGCAAGTTATGCATAATAATCAGACGTGGAGGACCCAGTCAGGCCCGTGTGTCAGAGAAAACTTCCTTGATGAATAATACAATGCTTTGGAGAAGCAGCAAACACACAACAGAAGCACATCTGAATTCTGGCATTAAATATATCCATTACATATAATATTCAGCGCTTTCTATGAATACGAT
>NW_027508741.1:1752500-1762500 GCF_051911475.1 Siphateles boraxobius | reverse complement strand
TAGTTTAAGTCTAAGTTTAAATCTAAGTTTAAGTTTAAGTCTAAGTCTAAGTTTAAGTCTAAGTTTGAGTCTAAGTTTAAGTCTAAGTTTAATTCTAAGTTTAAGTTTAAGTCTAAGTTTGAATCTAAGTTTAAGTCTAAGTTTAAGTTAAAGTCTAAGTTTAAGTTTAAGTCTAAGTTTAAGTTAAAGTCTAAGTTTAAGTCTAAGTCTAAGTTTAAGTCTAAGTTTGAGTCTAAAATTCTAAAGCCCTATTCGCACAGGATTAGTATAACCTGGTGACCTCTAGTCATTTGTAATAATTGCGGAGGTTGCCTGTGATCTAAACCCCGTGTGAATCGGCCATGTCTGACTCGAAAAATTAGAATATCGTGCAAAAGTTATAATATTGATGATTGTGGTTTACAAAACCCCAAATTCAAAATCACAGAAAAATAGAATATTACATGAAATCAATAAAAAAAAAAGGATTTTAAATACAGAAATGTCGGCCACCTGAAAAGTATAATCATGCACATGTATATAGTTATATACTAAATATATTTGTTTCACCTTTTAATTTGAATTACTGAAATACATGAACTGTTGCACGATATTCAAATTTTTCGAGTTTCACCTGTATATACCATACAACTATACAATTTGCAGAAAGAGAAAGCTGAAAATCATCAGAAGAGCGAAAACAAAAAGAAAAATTAGATGGAGATGATTGACATGCGGTAAAAAACATTATTCTGTTTATGCAATTATCATACAGACCTATAGTAACGACAATGTATTTCCAAGCAATAGCCTGTTGACATCATATCTAGGAGATAAGTCAGTAAGTTCGAGTAAAATCTCCCGAGCGAATGCGCCACATGAAATTCAGATGTGTGTGTGTGTGTGTGTGGGGGGGGGGTTCTTAATCACACAAGGTCTAGTAGGGCTTAAGTCTAACTGTGATTCAGGGCTGAAACCTGTTTTCACCAGTTGCATCATCTTCATTGGAACTTTAATGAGACTTCGCTGGTGTTTTGTGTCTGGAGCGAGTGGTAAATCCATGCAAATGTTTATTTTCCTGAACATGCCAGGATTTCCTGCACTGGTGGAATCAACAGAAGTCAGAAAACGTCTGCGGGGCCAATCAAAAGATTTTTAAATTGCAAATCTTGAATTGATAAAAAGCACACAATTTGGGGGGGGAGCAGATGGAAACTCGTGCGCTGAAACTCAGTGTTGGAGAGCAGCTGGGGTTCGGACGGCAGATGAATAAATCATGAGATGTTTGGGAAAGCAAGCGCTTTAATAAAACCTGCTAAAAATAAATAAAATAAATGTGCAAGAGTCACGGCGCTGCTCACACTGTAAATGTGCAAATCCAGCCTTGCAAAACTAACAAAAGTCATTCAAAGGTCAATAATGTGTCCATTAGTTCGTCACATTGAACAGCCATCAGCTTTTATTAAAGGGACAGTTCAGATTATTTACTCAACCTTATGTTCAACACAAAAGGACATTATGAAAATATTTTTTGGTGTTAAGGAAGATTTGTTGTGACAAAACGAGTATGAGACAAGATTTCAGGAAAAAAATTGGTCTATATATATATATATATATATATATATTACAGTTAAGCAATATCACACATGTGCTGTTTTTGTCCCGAACAACTTGAGCGCAAATGTGAGCGCAAATGTGATGCTGATTTTAAGTTAAGGTTGTGTCGTATTTATGTTGTCTGCGAGTAAACGATGACATTTGTTTGGGTGAACTGCTCCTGGAAGCTTTAATATGACTATAGCACGGCTGATCTGCAGGTGTAGCTTTTGGAGAGTAAATGTGAAGACAGGACAGAATATCCTATAAAACTGGCCTTCGACTCCTGAGCTGTCCGACCCAATCAAACTCTGAAGCAAAAGTAGCAGCTTTGCACAAAGTTTAGCTGACTTTCCACAGTGACCTGGATGATTGAACGCCTTCATGCATAAGATGGAGGATGTTTAATGTATAATAAATCAGCTCAAGGTGTGTGGAGACACGAGCATGATGAAGATGATGATGATGTGAAACATTTCATGTGTGAATCTCGTGGCTCAGGGGCCGAGTTTAATGAGACATGGAAGCTAACAAGGTTAAAAACTGAAATCCTCAGAGTTCTCGTCTCTGCGAAGAGTGTTGAATGTTAAATCCACTGCGATTAAATAGATCCGTGAAACCTCTAACTTATTAAAGCAACGAGCCTGTTCGGTTAGCAGGGCAGTCGGCACCTCGAGGAATATTTCACATACACAACAGCTTTAAAGGTGCCATTTTGAGGGATTAAATAGAATTAAAAATAGAATTAAAACTTACATTCTGCTTTAAAGAAAAAGCTCATCCAGAAAAGACAATTCTGTTATTATTATTATTATTATACCTGTTCATTCATAGGGCCCTATGAAATCTGTTTTATTTTTTCCCAATTTTTTAAAAAAAAATCCCCAAATTCCTTTTTTTAAATTCTGTTTTTTTTATTTTTTTTAACTCCATTTTAATGAATAAATTAAATTTTAGTAATCCAAAAGCATGTCTAATTAATTGAAATCATGAAACTTGTACGATTTAACAGAAATGTATTAAAAGTTTACATTTACGGCCCCATGAAATAAGTTTTTTTCCCTTAAAATTTCGTTATATTTTTACCAAATTGTGTGTTTTCTGTTTTAAGTTTTCATTTGAATGGTTTAATAAAATGTTAATAATCAAAAAGCATTTCATTTCTATGAAATGTTTTTTCCCCCCCAGAAAATATGTATTGAGTAGTTTAATTTGTTTCTGGCAATAAAACGAATAGTTTATTTTATTTTAATTTAATTTAATGAAATTTAAACTAACTTTTTTTGTCAAACACATTGCTGCAAAAAGAGCTTAAAAGCATGGAAGAAAAATCGTGATTATTCCTTATAAACTCAAGTTTTAATAATAATTTATGATTATTATTATTATTAGTTTTAGTTTTATAACATTAAGACGCTAAATACTACCGTACAACGGTAATATATTTCTGTCACAATTTCCTCAAGTTAAACTGAACTTTTATTTTGACAGGTTGCCGTGAAGACCTTTGAGTTTCCGTGCGTTTATGATACGACAATACTTTTCTCCGTAACACTTCACAATAAAGTTCATTAGTTAACGTGAGTTAGGGGCGGGGCTTCTCTGGCAGGTGTCTGCTGTGCTCTACAGGACATGTTTGTGTGTGTGTGTGTGTGTGTGTGTGTGCTCTACAGGACATGCTTGTGTGTGTTTGTATGTATGTGTTGTGCAGTTGCTCAGCATGTGTTGCACATATAAGGCCCATCACTCAAGTGGGTCCCTGAGGCGTTCAGTGTGTTAACACACACACACACACACACACACACACACACACACACACACACACACACACACACACACACACACACACACACACACACACACACACACACACACACACACACACACACTCACTCACTCACTCACTCACTCACTCACACACTCACACACACACACTCTCTCTCTCTCTCGTTGTGTACAGAGAAATAGTAATGTACAAATAAATAATGTGAGAGTAAATAACACAGTGTGTGTGTGTGAGTGTGTGTGTGTGTGTGTGTGTGTGTGAGAGTGTGTGTGTGTGTGAGTGAGTGTGTGTGTGTGTGTGTGTGAGTGAGTGAGTGTGTGTGTGAGTGTGTGTGTGTTTGTGAGTGAATGAGTGTGTGTGTGTGTGTGTGTGTGAGTGAGTGTGTGTGTGTGTGTGTGTGTGAGTGTGTGTGTGTGTGTGAGTGAGTGTGTGTGTCACAGATCACTCACGGCTACGGTCCGTCACACAGGACACAGGGTTGTGTTTATAATGACTCTGCATTACGCTCTATTAGGACACGACACTGATGTTTCTCTGCAGGATCTCTTTGCTCTCGCTGTGTTTGTTCTCAGAATTTTAATGGCCGCCATTTTCACGTACACTACGCTATGCAGATTTCTTTAGCAAACAAGACGGTGTTGAATGTGGAAAAACAGGTCTGGATATTAAAGCTCCTATATATCAAGGACGAATGCTGTGAAACACAAAACACAAACACAGTCCAAGCAACGACAATCAATAGTGTTTCAGAGCTAATGAGAACGCTGAGGAAGAGATCTGTAAACGCATGTGAGCATGTGGACCGGCAAAGAAAATCTGATATTGGATCAAAAAACAAATGCATAACATCTGGAAGGAGAGCGCTAGACAGAAATGACGCATTTCATACAGCCAAGAGGGAATCAATGCAGAATACTGTGGAACGGCTCCAGTCATTATGAGTGATCAAACCAAACACTGATATCTAACAGAGGAGAACGGGCGCTTACATATTTCACAATACATGTGTCATAACAGCTAAATAACAAATAATAAACAGCTAAATAACACGTAATAAACAGCTAAATAACAGCTAAATAACATCTAAATAACAGCTAAATAACATCTAAATAACAGCTAAATAACACCTAAATAACAGCTAAATAACAGCTAATAAACATCTAAATAACACCTAAATAACAGCTAAATAACACCTAATAAACATCTAAATAACACCTAAATAACAGCTAAATAACACCTAATAAACATCTAAATAACACCTAATAATAGCTAAATAACACCTAATAAACATCTAAATAACACTTAATAACAGCTAAATAACACCTAATAACATCTAAATAACACCTAAATAACACCTAAATAACACCTAATAAACATCTAAATTACACTTAACACCTAAATAACACCTAAATAACACCTAAATAACACCTAAATAACACCTAAATAACACCTAATAAACATCTAAATAACACCTAATAAATAGCTAAATAAGATCTAAATAACACCTAATAAACAGCTAAATAACACCTAATAAACAGCTAAATAACATCTAAATAACAGCTAAATAACACCTAATAAACAGCTTAATAACATCTAAATAACAGTTAAATAACACCTAAATAACATCTAAATAACAGCTAAATAAAACCTAAATAACAGCTAAATAACACCTAATAAAAAGCTAAATAACATCTAAATAACAGCTAAACAACACATAATAAACAGCTAAATAACACCTAATAAACAGCTAAATAACATCTAAATAACATCTAAATAACACCTTATAAACAGCTAACTGACACCTATTAAACAGCTAAATAACAGCTAAATAACACATAATAAACAGATAAATAACATCTAAATAACAGATAAATAACATCTAAATAACACATAATAAACAGATAAATAACATCTAAATAACAGCTAAATAACATCTAAATAACACAAAATAAACAGATAAATAACAGCTAAATAACATCTAAATAACACCTAATAAACAGTTAACTGACACCTATTAAACAGCTAAATAACACATAATAAACAGCTAAATAACAGCTAAATAACAAATAACAAACAGCTAAACACCTAATAAACAGCTAAATAACACATAAATAACACCTAATAAACATCTAAATAACACTTAATAACAGCTAAATAACACATAAATAACACCTAATAAACATCTAAATAACACCTAATAGCAGCTAAATAACACATAAATAACACCTAATAAACATCTAAATAACACCTAATAAACATCTAAATAACACTTAATAACAGCTAAATAACACTTAATAACAGCTAAATAACACATAAATAACACCTAATAAACATCTAAATAACACCTAATAGCAGCTAAATAACACCTAAATAACACCTAATAACAGCCAAATAACAGCTAAATAACACCTAATAAATAGCTAAATAAGATCTAAATAACACTTAATAAACAGCTAAATAACACTTAATAACAGCTAAATAACACCTAAATAACACCTAATAAACATCTAAATAACACTTAATAACAGCTAAATAACACCTAATAAACATCTAAATAACACATAATAACAGCTAAATAACACCTAAATAACACCTAATAAACATCTAAATAACACTTAATAACAGCTAAATAACAGCTAAATAACACCTAATAAACATCTAAATAAAACCTAATAAATAGCTAAATAAGATCTAAATAACACCTAATAAACAGCTAAATAACACCTAATAAACAGCTAAATAACATCTAAATAACAGCTAAATAACACCTAATAAAAAGCTTAATAACACCTAAATAACACCTAATAAACATCTAAATAACACCTAATAAATAGCTAAATAAGATCTAAATAACACCTAATAAACAGCTAAATAACACCTAATAAACAGCTAAATAACATCTAAATAACAATTAAATAACACCTAATAAACAACTAAATAACACCTAATAACAGCTAAATAACACCTAAATAACAGCTAAATAACACCTAATTAACAGCTAAATAACATCTAAATAACAGCTAAATAACACCTAATAAACAGCTAAATAACATCTAAATAACAGCTAAATAACACCTAATAAACAGCTTAATAATATCTAAATAACAGTTAAATAACACCTAAATAACATCTAAATAACAGCTAAATAAAACCTAAATAACAGCTAAATAACACCTAATAAAAAGCTAAATAACATCTAAACAACACATAATAAACAGCTAAATAACACCTAATAAACAGCTAAATAACATCTAAATAACATCTAAATAACACCTTATAAACAGCTAACTGACACCTATTAAACAGCTAAATAACATCTAAATAACACATAATAAACAGATAAATAACATCTAAATAACAGCTAAATAACATCTAAATAACACAAAATAAACAGATAAATAACATCTAGATAACAGCTAAATAACACCTAATAAACAGCTAACTGACACCGATTAAACAGCTAAATAACATCTAAATAACACAAAATAAACAGATAAATAACATCTAAATAACATCTAAATAACACCTTATAAACAGCTAACTGACACCTATTAAACAGCTAAATAACACCTAAATAACAAATAATAAACAGATAAATAACAGCTAAATAACAGCTAAATAACATCTAAATAACACAAAATAAACAGATAAATAACAGCTAAATAACATCTAAATAACACCTAATAAACAGTTAACTGACACCTATTAAACAGCTAAATAACATCTAAATAACACATAATAAACAGCTAAATAACAGCTAAATAACAAATAATAAACAGCTAAATAACACCTAATAAACAGCTAAATAACACCTAAATAACACATAAATAACACCTAATAAACATCTAAATAACACTTAATAACAGCTAAATAACACCTAAATAACACCTAATAAACATCTAAATAACACCTAATAACAGCTAAATAACACCTAAATAACACCTAATAACAGCCAAACAGCTAAATAACACCTAATAAATAGCTAAATAACACCTAAATAACACCTAAATAACACCTAAATAACACCTAATAAACATCTAAATAACACTTAATAACAGCTAAATAACAGCTAAATAACACCTAATAAACATCTAAATAACACTTAATAACAGCTAAATAACAGCTAACACCTAATAAACATCTAAATAACACCTAATAACAGCTAAATCACCTAAATAACACCTAAATAACACCTAATAAACATCTAAATAACACTTAATAACAGCTAAATAACACCTAATAAACATCTAAATAACACCTAAATAACACCTAATAAACATCTAAATAACACTTAATAACAGCTAAATAACAGCTAAATAACACCTAAATAACACCTAATAAACATCTAAATAACACCTAATAAACATCTAAATAACACTTAATAACAGATAAATAACACCTAATAAACATCTAAATAACACCTAAATAACACCTAATAAACATCTAAATAACACTTAATAACAGCTAAATAACACCTAAATAACACCTAATAAACATCTAAATAACACCTAATAAATAGCTAAATAAGATCTAAATAACACCTAATAAACAGCTAAATAACACCTAATAAACAGCTAAATAACATCTAAATAACAGCTAAATAACACCTAATAAAAAGCTTAATAACAGCTAAATAACACCTAAATAACACCTAATAAACATCTAAATAACACCTAATAAATAGCTAAATAAGATCTAAATAACACCTAATAAACAGCTAAATAACACCTAATAAACAGCTAAATAACATCTAAATAACAATTAAATAACACCTAATAGCTAAATAAGATCTAAATAACACCTAATAAACAGCTAAATAACACCTAATAAACAGCTAAATAACATCTAAATAACAATTAAATAACACCTAATAAACAACTAAATAACACCTAATAACAGCTAAATAACACCTAAATAACAGCTAAATAACACCTAATAAACAGCTAAATAACATCTAAATAACAGCTAAATAACACCTAATAAACAGCTAAATAACATCTAAATAACAGTTAAATAAACCTAAATAACATCTAAATAACATCTAAATAACAGCTAAATAACAGCTAAATAACACCTAAATAACACCTAAATAACATCTAAATAACAGCTAAATAACATCTAAATAACAGCTAAATAACACCTAATAAACAGCTAAATAACACCTAATAAACAGCTAAATAACATCTAAATAACAGCTAAATAACACCTAATAAACAGCTAAATAACATCTAAATAACAGTTAAATAACACCTAAATAACATCTAAATAACAGCTAAATAACAGCTAAATAACACCTAAATAACACCTAAATAACATCTAAATAACAGCTAAATAACACCTAATAAACAGCTAAATAACATCTAAATAACAGTTAAATAACACCTAAATAACATCTAAATAACAGCTAAATAACAGCTAAATAACAGCTAAATAACAGCTAAATAACACCTAAATAACACCTAAATAACATCTAAATAACAACTAAATAACACCTAATAACAGCTAAATAACACCTAAATAACAGCTAAATAACACCTAATAAACAGCTAAATAACATCTAAATAACAGCTAAATAACACCTAATAAACAGCTAAATAACATCTAAATAACAGTTAAATAACACCTAAATAACATCTAAATAACATCTAAATAACAGCTAAATAACAGCTAAATAACAGCTAAATAACATCTAAATAACAGCTAAATAACATCTAAATAACAGCTAAATAACACCTAATAAACAGCTAAATAACATCTAAATAACAGTTAAATAACACCTAAATAACATCTAAATAACATCTAAATAACAGCTAAATAACAGCTAAATAACAGCTAAATAACACCTAAATAACACCTAAATAACATCTGAATAACAGCTAAATAAAACCTAAATAACAGCTAAATAACACCTAATAAAAAGCTAAATAACATCTAAATAACAGCTAAACAACACATAATAAACAGCTAAACAACACATAATAAACAGCTAGATAACACCTAATAAACAGCTAAATAACATCTAAATAACATCTAAATAACACCTTATAAACAGCTAACTGACACCTATTAAACAGCTAAATAACATCTAAATAACACATAATAAACAGATAAATAAGATCTGAATAACAGCTAAATAACATCTAAATAACACCTAATAAACATCTAAATAACACTTAATAACAGCTAAATAACACCTAAATAACATCTAAATAACAACTAAATAACACCTAATAACAGCTAAATAACACCTAAATAACAGCTAAATAACACCTAATAAACAGCTAAATAACATCTAAATAACAGCTAAATAACACCTAATAAACAGCTAAATAACATCTAAATAACAGTTAAATAACACCTAAATAACATCTAAATAACATCTAAATAACAGCTAAATAACAGCTAAATAACAGCTAAATAACACCTAAATAACATCTAAATAACAGCTAAATAACATCTAAATAACAGCTAAATAACACCTAATAAACAGCTAAATAACATCTAAATAACAGTTAAATAACACCTAAATAACATCTAAATAACATCTAAATAACAGCTAAATAACAGCTAAATAACACCTAAATAACATCTGAATAACAGCTAAATAAAACCTAAATAACAGCTAAATAACACCTAATA
>NW_027508741.1:1742500-1747500 GCF_051911475.1 Siphateles boraxobius | reverse complement strand
TCCTGGGTCAAACGTAACAACCCAGGAGTTGAGTTATTTATTGCTGGCTTTGTGTGACCTCTTCAGGAGAGAGCAGGGCAGCTCCGTCAAATTGGTGCGTGTCTTTGGTAAAATACAGGTTTGTGTACATTTCATTTTATCTATGAATACGTTTTCGTTCTGTATATCGTTTAATTTCATGCAAAGCAACGATGTGATGTGAGTCACCTAAACGAGTATTGTATGTATTTAATATGATATCATTTAAAATGATATACTATACTGTAAAATATTATCAAAAATTAAAGGAATTATCATGCAAGCCAGTGGTTTTATCGTGTATTTTAAAAAAGTTTAGAGGATGAAGTAAAAAAATAATTACCCAGTATTATAGTAAGAATCAACTATGCAGGGTTAAATCAACCCATTGTGCTGGGTTAAATAAACAACCCAATTTTCCAGGTACAATTAACCCAACATGTGTTGTGTCCTATATTTACACAGCTCTTGCGTTGAAAACAACCCAGTGTTTTTTTAGAGTGAAGAAAGACAGAAAAAAGAAGAGATTGAGGAGGACTGGAACTCTTACGGGTGCAGTTGGGCTCGGATCCAGACCAGGTCCCGTTGGCCAGGCACTGCCTAGATGGAGAACCGGAGAGACGGTATCCTTCCACACACGAGTAGATGATGGAGTGAGAGAAACTAGTGCCATGAACACGCAAGATCTGCCCGTTAGCCGGAGTCCCAGGATTCCCACACTGAACAGCTATTGGATGGAAAACATTAAATTCACATTTATTTGTATAGCGATTTCACAATACACATCGTTCCGAAGCAGTTTTACAGAAAATGCATTACAATTTCACTTTGTTCTGACTGAAAGGGAACATTTAAAATGTATTTGAACGCAGAGCTCCAGGCGGGGGATCCACATTACAATTTACAAGCAAGTTAATTTTATTTATTCAAAGTGCTTTACATGCAAAAAAAAAATTACAAGTAAAATACACGAATAAAAATACACTTTATAAGGACTAATTAAAATTAAGAAAAACATTAAATTACAGGAACAGACAAAACATTACAGGAAGGCCAGACTAAAGAGATGTTATTAATTTAGACTTAAAACTATTAATATTTCAGCATAGCGGCTAAAAGCAACCAAATCTTTTAGTTCTAGCATGTGGTACTAATAAAGATCTGAGAGTCTCTACAGGTTCATAATATACTGTAAGCATTTGTAAAAGATAGTCTGGAGCAAATGCATCCTCACTATCTAATAAAAGGTTTTTAAAATCAACATGAAAACTAACAGGTAAGCAGTGTATTGATTTTAGTATAGCTGTAATGTGTTCTCTCTTCTTGGTCTCTCTTCTTGTCGATACTCGAGCAACAGAGTTCTGTATTATTTAGTTGATTAATAGTAGTCTATGGTAGATCAGAAAGGAGGGCATTACAATCGTCAAGCCTGCTAGTTATAAATGAATGCATTCATTTTTCTGTATTGCTCAGAGAGAGAGAGAGAAATTGTGTTATTTTAGCAATGTTCTTTCTATGATAAAATGCTATTTTAGTAATATTACGTACATTACAATTTACGTCAACAAACAGTCCACATTACAGTTTACAGTGATCTATAATCAGAGGAAACTGTCTAAGTTATGTATTTCAGAAATGAACATATACAAAGTCACAGTTAGCTAAAAATGTATTAATTTAAACAGTGTAATAATTTAAGGCAGAAACAATGAGCTCGTTGAAGTTATGAATACTTGAATAGCATTAGTAGAGAATCACTCGAATCATTCCTTCCATGCAAATGAATATGATTTTGTATTTGCATAAAATGGCATTGCAGACATTCGGAGAATTTTTCCCATTTTTTCCCCATCACTTTTGGTAATTAAAAAATAAAGTTGACATAAAATCAAATATAAATATTAGATGAAAAACTTGACAAAATGTGACCATAGCGACTACCTGAAATAATATAAGTATATAAGAAATAAAATAAGAGCAAGTTGAGGTACTTTTCAGGCTCTACTAGAACAGGTTTTCCTGCTTGAATGTTGATTATTTTCCTCATATTCTCCATTGTTGCGGCTCCTCTCTTCCCAGTCTGTCAGTAACGCTCCGGAGTGTTTCCCGTATAACGCTGTAACTCGTGCTTCACTATCATAGTGCGATGCATCGCTGAAGAAATCAACTATAGTCACGACTGTTTCCTGAAACTGTATTGTCTCAAACTGGTCCTTCAACCACGTTGGTTAATGATGTCACGCAGGTTATGGAGTAATAACTACTGTTAATGAATCTGTTTGAGATCGAATTAACGCTAGATGTTTTGCTATATATTACAGACATCTGAGGACTATTTCTCATTTTTCTCAGTTATTTTGCTTTATTACCAGATTCAATCATAGTCTCGTTCTCACACACTCGAGCTCGTTCACACATGCGCACTCTTCAGAAACTACGCTTTAAATCTCATGACAAACTCAAAGACGTAAATGACATTTGTATGTGTTCTAAATAAAAGATATAGACAGTTCTTATTTATCTCAAAATCAGGATTTATTGAGTCACATGTGATGAAAAATAGAAACTCTTCTTCTAACCGCAGGTCGAGATCTGCCGTCACACACACACAACTCTGCGATGCTGTTTGCGAATGTTTGTGCTATTGTAGTTAAACAGTGAGTTACGACGTTGTACGGGGAAACAAACTCCTGTTTACTTCCTGTCTCTATGAAGCCCCTCCTTCTGAAAAGCACACTGTGCTCTGATTGGTCGGCTGGATCAGTGTGTTGTGATTGGTCGAGCGCTTCGAGTGTGTTTGGGAAATGTCCCGCCCCTTACCATAACCGCCAGTTTAACACTACTAACTAACTCAACCAGGCCCCGCCCCTTTATTCTGCGTATGAATGATTATAATGAGGAATATTGTGACGTGTTCGTTCCCGGAAGAAACTCAAGATACAATGGAGGCGTTTCATGAGTTCAGAAACACTGACACTGATATAGAGAATAACTCGCGCTGGAGGGACTTGGGACACTTTTTTCATGCAGAATACGTCGTCTTTAATAAATAGCATAAATAATACTAAAATAATCACTCAGCCACTTTATTAAGTCAATTAGATTATCCTGCATTGATTATTCGAGCCCAGAACGCATCTAATAGATTTCCTTGAGTTTTCTGCACTCACACACGGGTCGACTGGGTTAAATCACAGGGAGATGTTGGTGTTTGTTCAGCCTGGAAAATCACAGTGTGGCATGATGGGATTTAATGCGAGACAAGCTGTTAGACCAGAGCTGCGTAGCAAAAACATTCAAGCTTGAGAAATTTCGGCCTCCTGGGATCTGCACGCTAACAATCTGTTTTATAGCCCAGCAATAACCCGTCACCCTCGAGACACGGGCGACACGGAGAGAAAAACACTGGTGCCATTTGCTCCGGTGCAAGGTTGTGTTTAGGACACCGTGACACCGGCTCGCTTGATGCGTATCAGTGTCAATCTTCACGGATCTCTTTTGAAATCAACACTCAAAACATACATTTTTGCCTCTTGCTCAATTTAATTAATCAAAATAAGCTGAAGTAACAAGAATTTTTAACATTTTGTTACAACTTAATTTAATTATGTTCAATCAACTTAAAGGGCTGGTTCACCTAAAAATGTAAATTCTGTCAGTAATTACTCTCCCTCATGTTGTTCAACCCCGTAAGACCTTCGTTCATCTTCGGGACACGAATTAAGATATTTGTGATTAAATCTGAGAGCTGGATCACTCCTCCATAGGCTTCTAAGGGATTGAAACTTGTTCCCCGAAAAGTTATTAAAGACATTGTTAAAATAGTCCAAGTGACTACAGTGGCTCAATCTTAAGTTTATCAAGCGATGAGAATACTTTTTGTGCGCAAAAACAAACAAAAATAACGACTTTATTTCAACTATTCATGTCCTTCTCTGTGGGCTCGAGTCAGTTAGCGTAGTGTGATAGCGTAGTGTGATAGCGTAGTGTGATAGCGTAGTGTGATAGCGTAGTGTGATAGCGTAGTGTGATAGCGTAGTGTGATAGCGTAGTGTGATAGCGTAGTGTGATAGCGTAGTGTGATAGCGTAGTGTGATAGCGTAGTGTGATAGCATAGAGCTACGTCACACGTAGACTCACTATTGGCCGACGCTGGTCATGTGTGTGATGCGTGTGACGTACAACACAGAAGCGCTGCGCTGTTACACTAGTGAACTCACTCGAGCCCACAGACAGATCTGTTATTCCATCTGATGTTAGTGTTTTTATGACATTGTGCTATGACTGACTAAATCTTCCTGTTGGACGAGAACATATGTTAGTGTTTTGAAAAATTATTTGATTTTGAGACATGTTTGCATTGTTGTGGTAGACATAGTGTATTATTGTATTTTGAAAATTAGTGTTGGAGTTTAGTTTACAATGTGTGATTTTGAGCATGAAATTAACTGTTTTGCCAACTGTGTGTTGTAGGTGTGTTGGTGCGTTAAGAGTTTAGGAAATTTGTTAAAAGTATTGTTAAAGTGATTGTAAAAAACTGTAACGGTTGCGTCCAGTCACAGTACACTGACCTGTCAATCATCTTGTCACAGTTAAAATCCTGCAAATCAATGAAAAAAACACCCTTTTTCCTCACGTTTGCAGGTGGGCTGCCGGCCCGACCACGTGGCGTTGGGGAAGCAGATGCGCTCGGCCGAGCCGTAGAGTGTGTGTCCCGTGGAGCAGGTGAAGCGCACTTTAGCGTGTTGCTGGAAGCTTCCCTCCTCTCGCGTGGCGTGAGCCGGTGTTCCCGGATCCCCACAGCCGCCTCTCTTATCGCCTGAGGAACACAAACACACTCTTCTGCAAACCTCGTTTCACCAGATAAGAGAGAACATGCATTTTCTGCAAGGATAGAAACAAAATGCACGTCTCTTCCAGGGGAAAAACAGTGACAGTGAGTTAGTGGAAGTGTGTGCAACTCATGAGTCTGAACCTGCAGG
>NW_027508741.1:1702500-1735000 GCF_051911475.1 Siphateles boraxobius | reverse complement strand
TGAATGTGGTTCATGGAGATTAGATAAATCCAAAATTATATTAAAAAATATGCAAATTGTATTCCTAACCCTACAATGATAACTATATATAACTCGCAACATGGTGGTCAACAACATAACATGACAATATAACAAAATAACATGACATAACATCAACATAACATGATATAACAAAACATAACAACATAACACAACACTACATAAAATTACATGACATAACATAACATGACATGACAACATAACATAACAGGATAAAATATAACCAAACATAAAAGCATAACACAATAAAATAAAATAACATAACTTAACATGAAATGACAGCAACGTAACATATCATAACATGACAACAACGTAACAGCACAACACTATATAAAAGCAAATGACATGACATAACGTAACATAACATAAAACAACATAACATAACAACATGACATAATATAATGTCAACGCAATGGAACATAGCACAACATAACATGACATATATAACAACTACCGTTTGAAATATTTAGCATCTTATACTACATTCTGTTTCACATGCTATTTACAACAGACTGTATGTGAAAGGAAGAATACAGCAGAAGTGTGTTTAGTAACGCGCTATTATCACAGCCTGAACAGTCAAAAAGACAAAAGCAGAGAGAGGAGGAAGATCGAGAAGAAAGAAAGAGGAAACTCTCAGTTCACACAGTTTCTGGGTCAGCGATGCAGCGTTGCATACAGATACACGTGGAGGAGTGTGTGTGATTCGAGGAGAGGAGTGTGTGACTCATGGAGAGGAGTGTTTGATTCGTGGAGAGGAGTGTTTGATTCGTGGAGAGGAGTGTTTGATTCGTGGAGAGGAGTTTATGTGACTCATAGGGAGTGTGTGTGATTCGTGGAGAGGAGTGTGTGATTCGTGGAGAGGAGTGTGTGATTCGTGGAGAGGAGTGTGTGATTCGTGGAGAGGAGTGTGTGATTCGTGGAGAGGAGTGTGTGATTCGTGAAGAGGAGTGTGTGATTCGTGGAGAGGAGTTTATGTGACTCATAGGGAGTGTGTGTGACTCGTATGGAGTGTGTGTGATTCGTGGAGGGGAGTGTGTGATTCGTGGAGAGGAGTGTGTGATTCGTGGAGGGGAGTGTATGATTCGTGGAGAGGAGTGTGTGATTCGTGGAGAGGAGTGTTTGATTCGTGGAGAGGGGTTTATGTGACTCATAGGGAGTGTGTGTGACTCGTATGGAGTGTGTGTGATTCGTGGAGGGGAGTGTGTGATTCGTGGAGAGGAGTGTGTGATTCGTGGAGAGGAGTGTGTGATTCGTGGAGAGGAGTGTGTGATTCGTGGAGAGGAATGTGTGATTCGTGGAGAGGAGTGTGTGATTCGTGGAGAGGAGTGTTTGATTCGTGGAGAGGGGTTTATGTGACTCATAGGGAGTGTGTGTGACTCGTATGGAGTGTGTGTGATTCGTGGAGGGGAGTGTGTGATTCGTGGAGAGGAGTGTGTGATTCGTGGAGGGGAGTGTATGATTCGTGGAGAGGAGTGTGTGATTCGTGGAGAGGAGTGTGTGATTCGAGGAGAGGAGTGTGTGATTCGTGGAGAGGAGTGTGTGTGACTCGTAGGGAGTGTGTGTGATTCGTGGAGAGGAGTGTGTGATTCGTGGAGAGGAGTGTGTGATTCGTGGAGAGGAGTGTGTGTGACTCGTAGGGAGGGTGTGTGATTCGTGGAGAGGAGTATGTGATTCGTGGAGAGGAGTGTGTGATTCGTGGAGAGGAGTGTGTGATTCGAGGAGAGGAGTGTGTGTGACTCGTAGGGAGTGTGTGTGATTCGTGTAGAGGAGTGTGTGATTTGAGGAGAGGAGTGTGTGTGACTCGTAGGGAGTGTGTGTGATTCGTGGAGAGGAGTGTGTGATTCGAGGAGAGGAGTGTGTGTGATTTGAGGAGAGGAGTGTGTGTGACTCGTAGGGAGTGTGTGCGATTCGTGGAGAGGAGTGTGTGATTCGAGGAGAGGAGTGTGTGTTACTCGTGGGGAGTGTGTGTGACTCGTAGGGAGTGTGTGCGATTCGTGGAGAGGAGTGTGTGATTCGTGGAGAGGAGTGTGTGATTCGTGGAGAGGAGTGTGTGATTCGTGGAGAGGAGTGTGTGTGACTCGTAGGGAGTGTGTGTGATTCGTGGAGAGGAGTGTTTGATTCGTGGAGAGGAGTGTGTGTGACTCGTAGGGAGTGTGTGTGATTCGTGGAGAGGAGTGTGTGATTCGTGGAGAGGAGTGTGTGATTCGTGGAGAGGAGTGTATGTGACTCGTAGGGAGTGTGTGTGATTCGTGGAGAGGAGTGTGTGATTCGTGTAGAGGAGTGTATGTGACTCGTAGGGAGTGTGTGTGATTCGTGGAGAGGAGTGTGTGATTCGTGGAGAGGAGTGTATGTGACTCGTAGGGAGTGTGTGTGATTCGTGGAGAGGAGTGTGTGATTCGTGGAGAGGAGTGTATGTGACTCGTAGGGAGTGTGTGTGATTCGTGGAGAGGAGTGTATGTGACTCGTAGGGAGTGTGTGTGATTCGTGGAGAGGAGTGTGTGATTCGTGGAGAGGAGTGTGTGATTCATGGAGAGGAGTGTGTGATTCGTGTAGAGGAGTGTGTTCTTCCTTTTTAGAAAGAAATAGTATCTGTGAGGATTTTCAGTCAGGATTTAGACCGCACCATAGCACTGAGACAGCTCTCATTAGAGTCACAAATGATTTGCTCTTATCATCCGATCGTGGGTGTATCTCGCTATTGGTGTTACTCGATCTTAGTGCTGCATTTGACACCATTGACCAAAGCAGTCTTTTAAATAGACTCGAAAACTATGTTGGCATTAGTGTAATTGAATTAGCGTGGTTTAAATCATACTTATCTGATGGTCATCAGTTTGTAGCAGTAAATGAAGAGATGTCTTATCGATCACAAGTTCAGTATGGCGTACCACAAGGCTCAGTACTAGGACCGTTGCTGTTCACTCTGTACATGCTCCCCTCACACACACACACACACACACACACACACACACACACACACACACACACACACACACACACACACACACACACACACACACACACACACACACACACTGTACATGCTACCTTTAGGTCGATATTATTAGTTTTCACTGTTATGCTGATGATACTCAGCTGTATATTTCTTCATGCCCTGATGAAACTTACCACAAAATTATCGGAATGCATAGTTGATATAAAATACTGGATGACTAGTAATTTCCTACTACTTAATTCTGAAAAAACTGAGATTCTAATTATTGGGCAAAAAAACTTCCTCACGTAATAACCTGGAATACTGTCTAACACTTGACGGCTGCTCTGTCAAGTCCTCGTCGTCGGTTAGGAAGCTGGATGTGTGTGTGTGTGTGTGTGTGTGTGTGTGCTCTTTGATAGCAATCTTTCATTTGAAAGTCACGTATCTAGTATCTGTAAAACTGCATTTTTTATCTTAAAAATATATCTAAATTACGTCAAATGCTCTCAATGAAAAATGCAGAACAACTAGTTCATGCGTTCATGACATCAAGGCTAGATTATTGTAATGCTCTACTGGGTGGTTGCCCTGCACGCTTAACAAACAAACTACAGCTGGTCCAAAACGCAGCCGCTCGAGTTCTTACCAGAACCAGGAAGTACGACCATATTAATCCGGTTCTGTCAACCCTGCATTGGCTCCCTATTAAACATCGTATACATTTTAAAATATTGCTGATTACTTACAAAGCACTAAATGGTTTAGCTCCCCAGTACTTGAGCGAGCTCTTAACGCATTATAGTCCTTCACGTCTATTGCGATCTCAAAGTTCTGGCCAGTTGATAATACCTAGAATATCTAAATCGACTGCTGGCGGTAGATCCTTTTCCTATTTAGCACCAAAACTGTGGAACAATCTTCCTAACATTGTCCGGGAAGCAGACACAGTCTGTCAGTTCAAATCTAGACTAAAAACACACACATCTCTTTGGCTTAGCATTCACATAACACTCTATAGACTTCTATAATTCAATGTTAGG
Source organism: Siphateles boraxobius (assembly GCF_051911475.1). NCBI lineage: Eukaryota > Metazoa > Chordata > Actinopteri > Cypriniformes > Leuciscidae > Siphateles > Siphateles boraxobius. The sequence continues at coordinate 1,730,980 of NW_027508741.1, read as the reverse complement.
CTGCATAGTTTAGATCAGCTGGAACCGGGAACACTTCCCATAAATCCTGATGTACTTTGTACATTATAAGAAGGATGGCGTCTACGCTAATATTAGTCTCTCTGTTTATCCCCAGGGTTACCGCAGTCCGCCGGATCCAGGGGTCTCATTTATAAAACACTGTGCGCAGGATCCTTACTAAAAGTGTACGTGCGCCAGAAAGGCAAATATAGCGTACGCAAAAAAATATTAAGACTTATAAAACCGTGCATACGCCAGAACCTGTGCAGAATTCACTTCATAATCCCATTGTGCCCATGCGTCTCCTCCCTGAAATAACCATACATGAGCTTACAACGCCTAGTTTTACTATGCATATCCTCATCTGCATATCATTTACATATGATTATTCATCCACATGATAACATGTTTAACGGTAGGCCTACAAGACATCAGGAAAATATGAAATACGGATGTGCCGTCACATTACATTAATACAAATCATTTAGTAGCCTATCCTTGCCTTGTTTTTGAATAAATAAATCGAATAGTGTAAAATACATTTCAGAGAAAGTTTTTCTCAATCTTTTCCACTGGCCAAATAGTATTTTTAATTGATTTATATTTTTAATGTAGACCTTGTTGTGCATTATTTGCACGAAACACTTTTCTCAGACAATCTGCTATTATCATGATAAGAATTATCTAGTTAAAACATTAAAACACAGCATGCCTGAGGAAAAGTGTTCAAAAGCATTGCATCCACAACAAATATTTCTATTTATTGAATAAAAAAACTGTTATAACACACTGTGTGTGAGTATATAAACAGTACTGTAATATAACTTATATTAGATCTCAGTAATGATTTCATGTAGTTTAAGTCTTTACGTCCATTAATGAGAATGGCATATTTAATCTAAATGTTTATATCAGAAGTAAAACCTAGTTTAAATCATTCTTTTATTTATTTAAACTGTTATTGTGAACATGCACTGTATGATTAGGACTTATAATGAAGATTTACGGTTTTAGATTTTACGGCTATATATGCGTCGGTTTCACTAAACAGCCAAACGCACTCGCTGACGCGGACATTAAGTAAGGATTGATATTTGCTTCAAGTTATAGGCTTGGTGACTGAAATTATATCTGTATTATTTTTCTGTAGGCTAAATGTATAATTTTCATTCGATTTTCTGTCTAAAAGTGACGAAAAAGCCATTTAACTCCAGCTCACCATCGGTGTAGCTCCGTCTCCAAAACGTTGCTTTTTACACCTTTCTTCGCCTTAGTCACCATTGGCTTTTGGCTTGCTTAGTTGGGGACATTTAATTTTATATTTAACAATATTATTACAACATTATTTTCCTGTTGTCTCTCTAAAGCTGCTTTGAAACAACCTGTATTGTAAAAAGCGCTATATATATAAAGGTGACGACTTCATTTTAACAGCTGACAGATATTCAACATAATTCATGTGTGAGAGTCTAACAGAAGGACGGACAAAACCAGTGAAATATCCACTGATTTAATAACTCTGAGTTATTCTCATATTTTATTACCATTTTCTAAACTAAAACGAATAAACTGTGATGATGTGAGAAATGTTGAAGGTGTCTGAATAAATTTTTGGTTTGTCTGTATATTGTAAAATGTAATTTATTCCTGTGATCAAAGCAGAATTTTAGCATCATTACTCATGATTTTTGATATTTAATCTTGGCATGTGAAGATGCATTGTGTCAGTTTTCCCACTGCAATATAAGTGACTGCTTTTACTGTGTATTGTTAGTTCTTGGTCAATATAAGCGGCACAGAAAAAGCCTCACAGGTTTGATAACGATTGACTGATTCATGAACTATTCTTTAAAAGAAGAACATCTGTGCATGTTAGTTGGACTCAAACAGACAGCTCGTCAGTAGAAGAAGCGGTGTAGTGTGTCACGCAGAGACAGAAGTCATTATTCAGCTGAACTTAATTAACTCATGTAAGACTGACACATAATGACAGAAAATAAGACCCAAGACAAAGATGAGCTTCACTCAACAATCTGCTCCTTCAAGTGCATGACTTCTCAAACACACGCAAGCCTGAACAAGCCGGCACAAAAGACCTGAGTATTATATGAAGGCACAAGTCACGAGCCGCCGCCGTGTGTTACTGTGATTTTGCCACGAGAATGGGAGAAGCTTTTATTAAATGGAGAGAACGGAATATAATTTATAAATTAATAATCTTATTAATAAGATTTAGATAATCAATAATCTAAAAATTTTGTGCTGCACAACGTGAAGAAGAGCAGCTGAAACATCCTAAAATCACTGTAATAGATTATATTCTTCATATTCACTTCAGTTATATCAAAGATTAACATAACATAACAACATAAGACATAACATAACACAAATTAACATGACATAACAACATAATATAATATAAAATAATATGATATATGATATGACATGACATAATAACATAACACGAAATACACAAAATAAAATGACATGACAACAACATACTAACATAACATGACATAACAACATGACATCAACATGACAACATAACATAAAACACCACACAACTTAACATGACATAAGATGACATAATATGACATAACATCAACATAACATAAAATAAAGTAACATGACAACATAATATAACATGACATGATATATGACATAAGATGAAATAACAACATGAAATACACAAATATAATGACATGACAACAACATACTATAACATAACATAACATGACATATAAAATATTGCAACATAACATAACACAACACGACAAAATAAACAAAATAAAATAACATGATATATGACATGACATAAAATAACAACATGAAATACACAAAATAAAATGACATGACAACATACTATAACATAACATGACATAACAAGCCATAACATAACAAAATAACAACATGAAATACACAAAATAAAATGACATGACAACATACTATAACATAACATAACATGACATGGCCATAACATAACATGCCATAATATAACAAAATAACAACATGAAATACACAAAATAAAATGACAACATACTATAACATGACATGACATAGCATGCCATAACATAACATAACATAACATAACATAACATAACATAACAAAATAACAACATGAAATACACAAAATAAAATGACATGACAACATACTATAACATAACATGACATGACATAACATGACATAACATAACATAACATAACAACAACATGAAATACACAAAATAAAATGACGTGACAGCATAACATGACAACAACATACTATAACATAACGTGACAGGATATGACATGACATAACAACATAACATAAAATAACATGACATAACATGAAATACAAAATAACATGAAAACAACATAATATAACATGACATGATATATGACATAACAACATGACATCACAACATAACACAACACTAAATACCATAACATGACATAACATCATCAATAAACCGTGGTGAAATCACTGTAATGGATTATATTCTTTATATTAATTTCAGTTCTTTCAAAGAGCCTCAAACCCCACAAACAGCAAACCAGCCAGAACAACACAACATCCCTGACCAAACAACAAATGACAATTGCAATTTATTTCTGAAATTACTTTTAATATCCATGGCAAGCAGAGTCTCTTTCTCTCGCTCTCTCAGCGGACAAACACAGAGCTTGATGTTGCTTAATCAATACAGTCATCAAGAATAGCGAAGTTACCGCCGAGCCACAGAGAAACGTGTAGTTATAGTTATACAACTAATGCTGCTTTTAGTAGAGAGGTCACTGCACAACACAAATGCATGCTCTCTCTCTCTCTCTCTCTCTCTCTCTCTCTCTCTGGTTTAAAATACAATGACATCGTATTCAGTAATATTATCGATTTAACTGCACATACTATCAGATGAGAAGATTAGAACTGAATTTTGCTGGATAATGACACGAACTTTGCAACATAGACACTGTTATTTAACTGGATCAACAGTGAACTAAATTGAGCTGAATAATAATAATGACACTATTATCTTCTCTAGAGATGCTTATCGCTGAAATTGAATTGGTTTCATAATATATAAATACATGTGACTTGACTTAAAAACTGCATAGAAACAGCCCAGGCCTCCATATGAGCCTGAATGACTTTTAAACTAGTAGCAATTGCTTCGGCGTCTTCAAGATGCGCAAGAAAGTAGTTTTAGGAACAAAAAACCTAAAAATGTCTACAAATATGGAAACCCAAAATTATAGATTTTTTCTTATATGCCAAAAATCATTAGGACATTAAGATCATGTCCCATCAAGATATTTAGAAAATTTCCTACCGTAAATATATATAAAAAAAAAAATTTGTGAGTGAATGCAGCAAAATCGCGAACATAAAATGCACAACTTTAAATGCGATTTTCTCAATGTTTTGATTTTTTTGCATCCTCAGATTCCAGATTTTCAATAGTTGTGTCTCTACCAAATATTGTCCTATCCTTACAAACCACACATCAATGGAAAGCTTATTTGTTCAGCTTTCATGTGATGTACACATCTTAATTTCAGAAAATGGACCCATGCGACCAGTGTCACATATTTATACCGATTTCATCAGGCTCCGAAAACTCTTCAAAAGAACACAAAGAATGTCCTTCTCAACTGCCATAGTTGCAACTCTTCAGAACAGCGTGTTCAACGCACCACCGTTTCCGTTTGAAAAAACGTTTTGCAACTTTTCGTCGGGTGTGTCTTACCTGAGCAGTGTGGCTGCGAGCCACTCCATTGGCCGTTCAGCTGGCAGGAGCGTGTGGATTCACCAATCAGAGCTCGGTCTTCTAAACACCTGTAGTGAACTGTAGATCCGAAGGTGAATTTCTCTCCCGTCACAACGCCATGAGGAGGAGAACCAGGGTGACCACAGTCCACCTCTGTAGGAGACACACATCAGTCACTCACTTCAACTCACAGCTCGGATTTATTCTCTTTAATGTATTAAAGTCCCCCTGTAGTCAATCATTTTATTCCTTAAAACTCATCTTTGATCATCAAAACGACACATTTAGATGTCTTCATGTCTTAAAATATCTTGAATGTAACTCGACACCCTTGCCTCATTTCGTATGCATGGTTCTATTATTATGCAAATGAGCCCCGCCTCCACTCACTCACTCACTCACTCAGAGATCCACTCGTTGACGATCACACGTTGATCTGATTGGTTACAAGGTAGTTTGTGACGTCAGAAACACCAGCGATTTCAAAGCGTGTTTTTGAGACTGTCTTTGGTTCACTGCAGTTTTAAGCAGAAAATACTCAGCAATGCTGTCAACCTATGAATTTACACATGGTTTGTCTTACAGCATATTAAAAACTCCACATTAACAATATTAAAAGCTTGATTTTCACAACAGGGGGACTTTATGCTGAGATTACAGTAGATTTAAAGTAATTTATAGTATAAAATCAAATTCATAATTCAAGTTTACATTACATGTTGTTAAAACACTAGCATTTACAAAATGGTGGTAAATCTGAAAAAAAAGAGGGATGACAATGTAAGTTGACTCGACTTGGCTTTGTCAATGTTTGGTGTTTTCATGAGTGTGAATGTGAAGGTCTGGCACAGGTTCTGTGTGGGTCTGGCTTTAACCCTCTCGGAAGATCACCAAAAACAAGTTCTGCGTGAGGGAAGTTTAGCAAAGAGGAAAAAAGGACCTCGTACAATACGTAAAATTTACAAGTTTACAGAGAACACATCTCTAAATTCAGCCCTGCTTTTCTGTCTTCAGCAACAACACAATTACTGTGGGACTTTCCTGCTGTGAGCAATGTTCAAATTATCATGCATAATCCTTTTGTTTCTGAGGAATATGATTTTTTTTGCACAACAAAAGCTTATTTATTGAATATCTGTCTGAAACACTCCGCTCAGCATCCATAATGTATTTGATAGGTGTCTGGAATATATAGAGACAAAATCTCTATATTTTTTCTCTGAAATAATGTTTCTTTTTCCCAATAAGAGCCATCTTTTCAAACAAACAGCCATTGCTGCCGCATTGAAGTTTAATGTTTAATAGAAATGCAAGGAGTGTTAATCAGCTAATCAGAGTTTGTGTCCAAACCAGGGATTCGATTTTAGAAACGGTTTCTATTTCTGCCACGTCGTGGAACAACAACATACAATCTGAAAAATGATAATCTCTGATTTGAGATTGATTTGGTTGGGAGTGCAGTGTGCTTGCAGAGAGACTCCGCCCACATGCTCTTCTTATTGGCTGTGGTTTGTCATTGATTTGGTTGCGAGTGCAGTGCGCTTACAGAGAGACTCCGCCCACACACTCTTCTGATTGGCTGTGGTTTGTCATTGATTTGGTTGCGAGTGCAGTGCGCTTACAGAGAGACTCCGCCCACATGCTCTTCTGATTGGCTGTGGTTTGTCATTGATTTGGTTGCGAGTGCAGTGCGCTTACAGAGAGACTCCGCCCACACACTCTTCTGATTGGCTGTGGTTTGTCATTGATTTGGTTGCGAGTGCAGTGCGCTTACAGAGAGACTCCGCCCACACACTCTTCTGATTGGCTGTGGTTTGTCATTGATTTGGTTGCGAGTGCAGTGCGCTTACAGAGAGACTCCGCCCACACACTCTTCTGATTGGCTGTGGTTTGTCATTGATTTGGTTGTGAGTGCAGTGCGCTTACAGAGAGACTCCGCCCACACGCTCTTCTGATTGGGTGTGGTTTGTCATTGATTTGGTTGTGAGTGCAGTGCGCTTACAGAGAGACTCCGCCTACACTCTCTTCTGATTGGGTGTGGTTTGTGATTGATTTGGTTGTGAGTGCAGTGCGCTTACAGAGAGACTCCGCCCACACGCTCTTCTGATTGGGTGTGGTTTGTGATTGATTTGGTTGTGAGTGCAGTGCGCTTACAGAGAGACTCCGCCCACACGCTCTTCTGATTGGCTGTGATTTCGTGTTTCGCAGTCGTGTCTCATCTGGTGTGGAGAGAGAAATCGCTAGTCGCTGGAATCTCACTGCGTTTGTTTTAGGAAACAACTAAGAACGGATCATTGAGTTGAACTCGAGAACTTGATCAGTCCAATTTGTGAACCAAATCAATTTATTTGCAATAAATAACTACTTAAATCTCAGTCTGTTCCTCAAATGACGATTACAGAGGATCTAAATAAATCACCTAAGCCGAATATATTACATTTGTAATGCTTTTTTGATAATTTCGGGAGCCATGGTCAATGTATGTAAAAGAGCATATAGATTTGGAACAACAAAACAAACGGGAACACTTTACAATAAGGTTCATTAGTTACCATTAACTACTAATAAACTGCACTTACACAGCATTTGTTAATCTTTGTTAATGCTAATTTCAACATTTACTAATACTGTATTAAAATCTTGTTAACATTAGTTAATGCACTGTGAACTAACATGAACAAAGAGCTGTATTTTAATTAACTAACATTAACAAGGATTAACAAAAGCAGTAACAAATGTATTGCTCATTGTTAGTCCATGTTAGTTAATACATAAAATGAACCTTATTATAAAGTGTTAGCAAATGGACTATACAGTCGTAGTGTGTAGTTGTTGACATCTTACCAGCATTAATTCATCTCTGGAGCGCTGCTGGAGAAACACACATAAGCTCTTCACTTTAATTTAGCTAAGCTTCTTTTCAGGCCTGGTTTTGATGTTTGCTTTCTTTTGAATTGTAAATACACCTGAATAAAACTGAGGAGGTGCAAATTTTCATAATATTCATCCGGCTGACGGGGGAAAAGAGGCCGCTTATTAAAATTCCCAGGTAGCCTCTGTCGACTTAGTGAGTGCAGAATTACCCTGTGTACACTTGAGAGAAAAACAAGACTAATAGACAGCTAGCAGAATGTTGCTTTTCCTTCACGCTCGCTGTATCTCGCGTGGAAACCGACAAGAAACCATCAAGTTCAGGTTTGAAGCAATTACAGGGACAGAGATGGAGAGCGAGAGCAGGAGGCAATTACTTTCTCACAGGCAAATGAACACGTCTCTCTAATGAATGTGCTCTTGACCTTAATACTCCTCGCTTTGGCAAACTGGAGAAAAGGTGCGTTAAATTCACTGCCGTCCACTGCGGGAAACTCCGGGAAACTTTTAAAGCTTTCACACAGATAAAGAAGCCTCCGTCATAAGAGCTCTTTGAACCGAGCGTTGCACTTGAGTGCGTGTTGGCTAACCGGTGACATTTACCATCTCAGACGGACAGAGGTCAAAGACCAGCAATGATAACAGTCGAAATAATGAGAGATAAAGTGAAGCGACGCACACGTACCCAGGCATTCTGGTAACGGTTTGTCCCAGTATCCCACCGGCTGGCAGGTTAGAACCGATGAGCCGAAGAGGTAATATCCGGGATTGCAGTCGTAGGAAACTACGGTCCCGAAGGTGAAGTTCCCGTACTCAATTTTGCTCTTCCTGATTGAGTTTGCTGGAATACCGGGATCAGTGCAGTTGACGACTGAATAACACAAACAGAAAAAGGATAATGAGTGTTGCAAGCCACGACAATTCATAAATAAAATACAATAATATATATTTTTTTTTATATATACACACTAAAGTTCAAAAGTTTGAGGTTATTATGATTTTTGAATATTTTTTAAACAAGCCTCTTCTGCTCAACAAGGCTACATTTATTGGATCAAAAATACGGTAATAGTGAAATATTAGTATAAGATAAAATAACCGTTTCTCTGTGAAAATATTGTAAAATATAATTATTTATTCCTGAGATCAAACCTGAATTTTCAGCATTATATATATATACTTTAGTGGTGGACCGTTATTGGCGTTAACGTGCTGTGTTAACATGAGACTCTTATCGGGCGACAAAAAAAATATCGCCGTTAATCTATTCTCAAAGTTGGGTTGGGATCATAAAATAGCTTTTTCGAATATCGTTATATTTTCGCGCAATTCCATGTGTAGCCTAGTATATTTGACATAATTGACGCCGCACCTACTGTCACAGATCGCGCTGCAGGGTATTTTCCTGTCAGGGACACAAGGCGTATACTTTTACGTTACGTTGGGCGACGTTCCTCACGTTACTTTATTTTAATGCAATTACATGTTGTTAAATGAGTTTATTCCAAGCGCGCTGTATCTTTTTATGGGCATGAGCGATGCTCAATTTACAAATGAATCACTCTTTTGAGTCGATTCTGTTCAAAGACTTCATCAAACAAGTCGGCAGATCTGTCTAAATCGGTTCGCGAATCAGTCTGAATGATCTGTTCAATTCCTCGCGCACTGAATCGCGTTCAGTCATCTTCGTAAACTGTCTGTGAATGAATGATTCCACAGGACGATACATTCGATTTCATTTCATTCAGGTAATACATTTTACAACCAAACAGATCATTACGCCACAATAGCACTACTAAAAAGTATGACATTATCCGTTTTTTGGACATATACATTAATTTATAGGCTACAGAAAACGCTTAAGAGCGTCGGCGCACTGGCAAAGGTTAACAGGTTAAATAAGCTAGCATTGTGTACAGTTTATGAAATGAACACCCGCCATCCCGCGGTAATGTGTGTGTATTGCGCAGGGGCATAGTCACACGAATAGTTTACATTGATTGAAAACGAATTTGTTTAAAAAGGAGGAGGCTATTGCCGGTAAAGTCAGGTTCACATAAAATCATTATGACATTATTTTATATTATCCAATTAGCCTACTACGTTAAAAAAAACGGCGAAAACATGTTACTTGTTCAACTAATAAACAGTTTGTTTGATGACAAATCGCTAAAGATGAAATTGGCCTCTCTTTCTGTCATTGTGAGTGTGCGTTTTTTTTCCCCGACCGATATTCGACTTTTGCTCCTCGATTGTCGAATGGCATTTTTGGCAGAAATTCACATCCCTACGCGAGGCGAACTATTCTCAAAGACTTACTTTTAGTCATTATTTGGGTAGCACACATATTCTGAATGTCTTCGGCAGAATTCAGATGAGCCATTTTAATCTAGATTAATTCCAAGATTACAGTGAGAATAATCTAGATTAAAAAAATTAATCTATGCCCACCTCTAATATACTTACATACTGTCACGGGTGGTGTATGGCAGGAAGCACGAGGAGACTAGGAATTCAAATAAACAATAAACTTTACTATAAATCAAAACAACAAACAGGTACAGGCAGACAGAGCGGATGCAAACACCAGTTAACATAGACGAGAACCGACAAAGACAGACTGAACAGAAGAACCTAAATACAGAGACAAATGAACCATAATGATGTGAAGACAGGTGACACAGATGATGATAACGAGGAACAGGCTGGTAAGTGAGGGAGTGAGTTCAGGTGTGGAGACAAGGAGGATTCTGGGAAGTGTAGTGCAGACAAGGACAGACAGGTGCAGACGAGGACTGTGACATTACTCCCCCCTCCCGGTAGGCGTGACCTCACGCTTTAAAACAGGGGTGGGAGGGTGGGCATCCTGGAGTCTGTAACGGGAAGGCGGACCGGGTGCAGGAGGATGGACTCCAGGATGGACCAGGCGGCCATGGCGGAGCAGGACGTGGGCGTGGCCATGGCGGAGCAGGACGTGGGCGTGGCCATGGCGGAGCAGGACGGGGGCGTGGCCATGGCGGAGCAGGACTTGGGCGTGGCCAGGGCGGAGCAGGACGCGGGCGTGGCTGAGCAGACGAAACCTCGGGCGTCCAGGGTGGAGCTGTCGGACCCTCGGGCATCCAGGGCGGTGGGGACCCTTCAGGCGGCCATGGCGGTGCGGACCCTTCGGGCGGCCATGGCGGTGAGGACCCTTCGGGCGGCCATGGCGAGGGCCTATGGCCCCCCCCAAAAAAATTAAAGGGGAGAGTGACAGAGTCATTACCAGTCTCTGGGCTGGACGGAACCAGCGGTGAAGGGGTCTCTGGGTTGGACGGGACCAGCGGTGAAGGGGTCTCTGGGCTGGACGGGACCAGCGGCAAAGGGGTCTCTGGGCTGGACGGGACCAGCGGCAAAGGGGTCTCTGGGCTGGACGGGACCAGCGGCGAAGGAAGCTCAGGGCTGGACTGGACCAGCGGCAAAGGAAGCTCAGGGCTGGACTGGACCAGCGGCGAAGGAAGCTCAGGGCTGGACGGGACCAGCGGCGAAGGAAGCTCAGGGCTGGACGGGACCAGCGGCAAAGGGGTCTCTGGGCTGGACGGGACCAGCGGCGAAGGAAGCTCAGGGCTGGACTGGACCAGCGGCAAAGGAAGCTCAGGGCTGGACTGGACCAGCGGCGAAGGAAGCTCAGGGCTGGACTGGACCAGCGGCGAAGGAAGCTCAGGGCTGGACGGGACCAGCGGCGAAGGAAGCTCAGGGCTGGACGGGACCAGCGGCGAAGGAAGCTCAGGGCTGGACGGGACCAGCGGCGAAGGAAGCTCAGGGCTGGACGGGACCAGCGGCGAAGGAAGCTCAGGGCTGGACGGGACCAGCGGCGAAGGAAGCTCAGGGCTGGACGGGACCAGCGGCGAAGGAAGCTCAGGGCTGGACAGGACCAGCGGCGAAGGAAGCTCAGGGCTGGACGGGACCAGCGGCGAAGGAAGCTCAGGGCTGGACGGGACCAGCGGCGAAGGAAGCTCAGGGCTGGGTTCATGGGCTGAAATGAATGTGTGTGCTGCCCACACACACACAACAGCCATGGATCCCACAAGTAGCACTGCGTCATCCAGAGCTGGCTGGACGGTCTCTGGCTGGACGGTCTCTGGCTGGACGGTCTCTGGCTGGACGGTCTCTGGCTGGACGGTCTCTGGCTGGACGGTCTCTGGCTGGACGGTCTCTGGCTGGACGGTCTCTGGCTGGACGGTCTCTGGCTGGACGGTCTCTGGCTGGACGGTCTCTGGCTGGACGGTCTCTGGCTGGACGGTCTCTGGCTGGACGGTCTCTGGCTGGACGGTCTCTGGCTGGACGGTCTCTGGGACTATGGCCTTCCTGACAGCACGTGCTGATATAAGTGGGGGATCGGCGATGCAGGAAACCAGTCCTGGACGTCCATATACCGATCCGGTGGCTGGTTTGATGGTGGGCGTGATGGAGATGGCTGGAGACGGTGATTGTGTGGCAATGTCATCCGCCTCACCAATGGTGAAGGTTGAGCCACACAACCACAGCACATGATCTAGGTACCGGGCAAACGAACCTGGGTTTGCCGTTGCTGGAGCTTGCTGGTACAAAGGTTCATCCAGACCACCTTTGTTCATCCAGACCACACCAGAATACGGTCTTCAGCGCATCGTCAGTCCAGTCCACGAGGTGGGATATTTCAAGGAATTTTGCCACATATTCCTCAATTGGGCTACCGTCTTGAAAACAATGGACCAGACGATCGGCTGGGGTGAATGGAGAGTGAGCTGGGTTAACCGGGGTGAGAAGAATTCCCATGCTGACTCTTTACTTGGTCGGTTCTTCTGTCACGGGTGGTGTATGGCAGGAAGCACGAGGAGACGAGGAATTCAAATAAACAATAAACTTTACTATAAATCAAAACAACAAACAGGTACAGGCAGACAGAGCGGATGCAAACACCAGTTAACATAGACGAGAACCGACCAAGACAGACTGAACAGAAGAACCTAAATACAGAGACAAATGAACCATAATGATGTGAAGACAGGTGACACAGATGATGATAACGAGGAACAGGCTGGTAAGTGAGGGAGTGAGTTCAGGTGTGGAGACAAGGAGGATTCTGGGAAGTGTAGTGCAGACAAGGACAGACAGGTGCAGACGAGGACTGTGACACATACAGTAGTCAATATTTGATCAAAACCTTTCATTAAAGTTACACATGAATTTTGAACAATACGTGTTCTTATCTTAGGACAATTTTTATTAACTTCTTTGATCCACTTCATATGTCGACTACTGTATATATATTAATGAAAAAATACTGAACATATATATATATATTCAGAATTTTTTCATTAATAAAAAAGTTCAACAGAACAGCATTTATTTGTAACACTATAAATTACTTTACTGTCACTTTTGTTCAATTTAATGCACGCTTGCTGAATAAAAGTATTAATTTAAATGATTACATGAATAAAAGTATGAATTTAAATTATTACATTTTTCAAGATTGATAATTGATAAAAACAGTTTTCAACACTGATAATAATCATAAATGTTTCTTGAGCATCAAATCATCATATTATAGTGATTTCTGAAGGATCATGTGACACTGAAGACTGGAGTAATGATGCTGAAAATTCAGCTTTGATCACAGGAATAAATTAAACTGCACTATATATTCACATAGAAAACAGCTGTTTATATAATAATTATATTTCACAATTTTTCCAGTATATTTGCTCAAATAAATGCAGTCTAATATTTCACCCATAAGAGAGTTTGTGTGTGTGTGTAAATAATATTTCACTGTTTTTACTGTAATTTTGCTCAAATAAATGCAGCATTGGTAAAAAAAGTGTTTTTGAGCAGTTACAATATTTACAATAATCTTAAGCTATTTTATCATTGTAAACTTGCTGCATAACAAAAGTAAAAACAAAAAACAGCATTACAATAGAGCATCTTCACCCGTTCGGTGAGATAAACCATTTATTTGTCCATTATTCTTGGACAAACGCACATTCCAGTCATGTGATCAAGCCATCATCACTGTTGATCTCTTCATGCGTTCTGTTCCCGGAGTCAAACACTCCAGACGATCCTCTGAGACACTCATAATCACGCCGCTAACAAAGCAGAGATTAGCTAAAAACATACATCTCATCTTCTGATCAAGGGCTAATCTGTGGCTAAACAGGGCCAGAGGCTCTCAGAGATGAAATCGGTCATTTCTATTTCAACCGCGGCCTAAAAGTCATTTCCATCAGCGCCACAGTCTTTAACTCTCGCTATAATAGAGGCTTTCTCACAGGGTTGTTATAGGAACGAGACACCAGGATAGTTTGAAATTAGAATATCGTGCAAAAGTTTATGATTTTGGCTTACAGCTTATAAAACCCCAAATTCAAAATTAGAAAATTAGAATATCACATGAAATCAATAAAAAATGCATTTTAAATACAGAAATGTCGGACTTCTGAAAAGTATAATCATGCATACGTACAGTATATAGTTATATACTAAATATATTAGTTTCATCTTTTAATTTGAATTACTGAAATACATGAACTGTTGCACAATATTCACATTTTTTGGGTTTCAGCTGTAATTGTTCCACAGGAACGTTTTCCCGGTTGCGTTCGGAGCATTCACAACTCTGAAGTGACGTTGTTACGATGTCATCATGAAATAAATAAATAAATTGCAATGAAAAGTTTACTTGTCCTACATTTATCAGTCATCATTCATCTGTAAAATAACACTGAGATCATTATTCACAAATATCATAAAATGTCTATATTATATGAATCTACAGTCATCATAAGATAAGTGCCCGAATCAAGATGGCGACATCTTTAGTCCAGCCCCTAGTTATCTTTGTACATTTTATTTAACTGAAACTTAAATTATAGACAGAAATCCTGTCTGGCACCCAAACATATAATGAGTGTGGGAAACATTACAACATAAGACACGCTTGTTGTTGTTCCATGGGAGCTTATTTCGGAAATATAATGTATGGTAGTCAATGGCGATAGACAACAAATATTTGTATCCCGTTTGAATTGTGCCCTGAATTACACATATGACGTTTGTCAATTTAAAATATACATTTTAAAGTCAAGAAAGTGGCAGTTTGATGTAAAACTTTTGAGGTATAAGACTGTGAAAATACGTAATTACAAACGCATGTGACGTCATACCTTTTCTCTCAATGAATGAAGCAAACTTTCCTGAAGCTAACGCCTGTCATGTTTTCTATAGTCTAACGTTATAATCGGAACGTTACGGGGTGTTGTGTAAATAATTGTGCTATAATGGTTAGGCCATTGGACCCACATTCCCCCATGGACATTAAGCTGCGACCCTTTTGAAAAAAAAGGAATTTTATCTTATATATATATATATAATAATATATATATATAATTTTTTTTTTTTTTTTTTTTTTTGAAAGATAAACCATTAAATGGCACTTTCTGGAGAGTTTTGTGCAAAGAAATATAGAAAAAAACTAGGTCTAGCAAGTCTTATATTTCTGTAATTCACACAGATCAAACACAAATATGCTGACTGAATAGATTGCTAGTTGAGAAACACTGCTTTAATTAATGTTTTTATGATGACTTTGTGAAAGGTTAAAACAGCATGAGCCGTCTTCCTGCTGGCCAGTAAGTTATTTGTCACATTTCATTCTGTAACAAATAGATCTGTATTATGCTATTGTTTTTGATAGTGTTATACATTTCTTACAGATAATCACGATAATCATTGCGTTTGTCTTACTGAATGTGGTAGCTTTATGCAATTACAGTTTGTCTATAAGCTTTTTTTTTAATTAATGCCGACAGTAAAATGTTGCCAGATATTGCTACGAAAAACAATCAAAACAAAATAATAATAACAATCCGAAATAAGTTCAAAGCTTGTGTTTTGGAAATAAGATTAATATATCACTAAACCTAACATGCAACTTTCCACATAACTTCCTAAAGTGTCACATTAAATCAGAAAAACAGGTGCAGGAGACTACTGTCACCTTTCCCTTAGGTGGATCTGGCAACACGGAGGCTGCACCCGCGCCCTCACTCACAACGCGCTCTAAGCCCCGTTCACTGCGCTAGCTTCTCGCAACAACATGAACTGCAAACACTCATATGAGGTGGTTTAAACACGGCTAATTAATCATTCAGAGAGCTTGACATTTTATTTTTGAATGTAAAAAAATTACCGAGGTCCGGTGACCTCATAGCTGGCTACGGCCATGCACACACACGAGCTTGGTGACGTACATAGTGCGAGAAGAGAGATGTAGTTCATTGGGCGATTTTCACATAAAACTAAATGTTACTCTTCTGTTTTATGACTGTAACTGTGCAATTACATAACTAACTGTCATTAGAGTATTAGTAGACTCTCAGCTTAATATCTGCCAACTCTTCTCCTGACTATACGTAACTTTACACGTACATGTTCATTTACATTTACATTTTACAGTTATGAATTTGGCAGACGCTTTTATCCAAAGTGACTTACATTGCATTTCAAGCTACACATTTACATTTTTATCAGTTCTTGCTTTCCCCGGAAATCGAACCCATGACCTTGGTGTTGCAAGTGCCAGCGCTCTACTGTTTGAGCTACAGGAAAGATATTCTACTTATTCTAAACTTATTCTAACCCTATTCCAACATATTCCAACCCAAACCCTACAAGTCTACCAACACTCAAGTCAAGTTAACTTCATTTATACAGCGCTTTTAACAATATAGAGTTTCAAAGCAGCTTTACAGCGATAATAGGAGATTACAGTAACAGAGATTGTTTTGGCTTTACAGCAGCTCTAGAATAAAGTTATTGTCCAAAAAATATTAGTTTTGTTTGATTCACTTCCGTTGCAAATTTCATTAGTTATTAACTTAGTTATTAACCGTTAACACAACACCGTTTCAACTGAAAACAGAAAACCCTTAATGCGCTCCGGCCGCCCATTTGCACGATAACAGTATTTAGTGCTCGAGAACGCAAACCTTGAAACAGGTTCCAAGCTGAAATTTCTGAAGAAAATATATCATCTCCGCATTAACTTCAAAAACGCGGATCTGTGAAAACGCTGACAAGCATGCACATGAGTAATACATGAGTATTACGTGTTTAGTCTATAGTCTACACGCTAATGAGAGTTAGTAGTAGTGGTCGACCGATATATAGCCAAGGCCGATATTTGGCATTTTTAAAATATCGGCATCGGCCAATCAGTTTTTCTGATTGGCCGATGTGTTAAAAGCGGGACTTTTATTTTGACGGCGCTCCAGACTTTTATTTTGACGGGCGGCGCCGAGAACACCAGCGCCTGATCACACAGCGCTCGCTCACGTTCTCTTCATTAGTGTACGATCTTCTGTCACTCATACAGTATCTGATACTTTGTCAGACAGAACTGGTAAACAAAGAACAATCTTGTGAAGTGTGTATTTGTAGCCGATATAAACGTGTTCCTGCGAGTGTCGGTCCGTGTGAAGCGAGTGGATGTGAACAGAAGATCAGCTTCACTGGAGATGCGATCGAAGAATATGCTGTGCTATATCCAGCTGCCCATTGTGTCGTATTCATATCGTCTCACTGTGTGCTGTATGTAAAAATAGCATTACCTTGTCTTTATTTGAAAAAATATGATTACCAGTGCGCACGAAATTATCAGATTACTGAGTGCCGTTACAGTGTTTACCTCCTTTTTATTCACATATTTATATATTTTTAAACAATTACTTTATTTGTGAAAAATAATGTAATGGGATTGCAGATTCAAGAAGTTGCCATCTAAAGTATAAGCATGCTTATTTTAAGGATTTGTTTTCTAATTTATTTCTAATTTATTAAATATTGATTAAAATAAATATAAAGTATATATAAAAATATCGGCTTTATATCGGCCACCCTGCTCTCTAAGATATCGGCATCGGCCATCAAAAAACAAATATCGGTCGACCACTAGTTAGTAGACATGTAGGCGCAAGGTTTCTTCAACAGATTGTGTTAAAGGGACCATCAAAATAAAGTGAAACCGTCCGGTTAAACAGAGCGGATGGGTCCAAACCTCTGCATGTCGGCGGCTGGCGGCTCCACTGGCGGTCCGACTGGCACTGCGCTCGAGACGGGCCTTCCAGAATATAGCCGTTATTGCAGAAGAAGTTCACCACGTCATTCAGGTTGAAGCCGTCGCCAACCGTGCGACCGTAGATCGGGCTGCCTGGATGACCACAGCTAACGGCTGAAACACAAACCAGGAAAACGACCGTCAAACGTTTGAATAAACCAGCTCATACTTTAAAGTCCCCCTGTAGTCAATCATTTTATCCCTTAAAACTCACTAAAATTACATATTTAAATATTTTTTCCTTGAAAATAGTTTGAACGTAACTCGACACCCTTGCCTCATTTAGTATACGCGGCTCTATGAATATGCAAATGAGCCCCGCCTCCACTCACTCACTCAGCTCAGAGATCCACTCGTTGACGATCACACGTTGATCTGATTGATTACAAGGTAGTTTGTGACGTCAGAAACACCAGTGATTTCAAAGCGTGTTTTTGAGACTGTCTTTGGTTCACTGCAGTTTTAAGGAGAACATACTCAGCAATGCTGTCGACTTATGAATTTACACATGGTTTGTCTTAAAGCGTATTAAAAACACCACATAGACATATAAACAACATTAAAAACGTCTCGGTTACGTATGTAACCCTCGTTCCCTGAGTAGGGAACGGAGACGTTACGTCGGATGACGACGAATGGGGGTTTCGCTTAGAACACCTATCGACTTCGAGTATTACAAAACGAGCCAATGGCGATGAAATGCCATGGGTCTGCGGAATTTGCATAGCGTATCTCCGCCCCACCGCATGGGTATAAAGGAGGACGCCGGCAACATGCAGGTATGTCTTCGCTGAGGAGCCGAGACTGAACTCAGGCGTCTGCCCAGCGGTACAGCGGAAGTGGCAGGGAGACGTAACGTCTCCGTTCCCTACTCAGGGAACGAGGGTTACATACGTAACCGAGACGTTCCCTTTCGTAGTCACTCCGAGTTACGTCGGATGACGACGAATGGGGGTCCCCGTGAAATCACGCCACCTTCACAGCTGTCTTCCAGTGCCCTGCGAAAGTCTGATCCCCCTGTCGTGATACTGGCACAGACGAAGGAGTCCTACTTAACACAGGAATACCAAGGTACACTGGGAAGCATATCTCAGAGGAGATATGCCGCAGCATGCCTACCCGTAGGGAGGACTTAAGATACACATATGGCCGGAGGGCTACATATGGAGGAACACTGGAGTGACCAGCCCGAGGGGTGGCAACTTTCAACTCCAGGAGGGCAAGATGGCTTGCCAAGGGAAAGACACATGCTCAAGGAGGCTTACAGTGGAAATACACATGTGGGGGTTACTCAGGGAGGAATAGGCAATAGACACTGGCGCCAGCGTCAACAGTGCAGGAGGAACTCAGGGCTTCAAAGAGGAAGGCTCACCTGAGGAATAATCGCACGTATCCAGTCCGTGGAGTGGAATGGCGAGCAAGCGAAGACACCTGAGCGGGTCCAGCACGAGAGGACACAGGCTCCACTCGGAGATTATAGAATCTGGCGAATGTGTTGGGTGTCGCCCAGCCTGCAGCTCTACAAATGTCTGCCAGCGAGGCGCCATGTGCTAGAGCCCAAGAGGAAGCCATACTCTGAGTGGAGTGGGCTGTCACACCAAGGGGGCACGGTCGGCCTTGCTGTTGGTAAGCCAAAGCAATGGCGTCCACTATCCAGTGAGACAACCTCTGCTTTGAGAGAGCCTTTCCCTTCAGTCTCCCACCATAACAGACAAAGAGCTGGTCTGAGGTCCTGAAACACTGCGTTCTGTCTACGTAAGCGCGGAGAGCGCGTACTGGACAGAGCAGTGCCAAGGCTGGGTCTGCCTCCTCCCGGGGCAGCGCTTGCAGGTCCACCACCTGGTCCCGGAAGGGAGTGGTGGGAACCTGGGCACATATCCAGGCCGGGGTCTCAGGATCACGTGAGAGTGACCGGGCCCGAATTCCAGGCACGCTTCGTCAACGGAGAATGCGTGCAGGTCCCCTACCCTCTTGATGGAGGCCAATGCAACCAGGAGCGCTGTCTTCATAGACAGGAACTTAAGCTCAACTGGTTGCAGAGGCTCAAAGGGAGCCCTCTGCAGGGCATTTAAGACCACTGAGAGGTCCCAAGAGGGAACGAGAGGAGGGCGAGGAGGATTCAGTCTCCTCGCTCCTCTCAGGAACCTGACGATCAGGTCGTGCTTCCCCAGAGACTTACCTTGAACTGCTTCGTGATATGCGGCGATAGCGGCCACATACACCTTCAGGGTGGAGGGAGACAGCCTTCGCTCCAACCCATCCTGCAGGAAGGAAAGCACGACAGAGATCGAGCATCTCCTGGGGTCTTCTCGACGAGAAGAGCACCAGTTGACGAAGAGGTTCCACTTCAACGCATAGACATGTCTCGTGGACGATGCTCTAGCGGAAGTGATGGTAGCCGCCACCGCTGGTGGCAGGGTACTCAAACCTGCCTCGTCCCGTCCAGGAGCCACACGTGGAGCCTCCAGAGATCGGGTCGAGGGTGCCAAAGGGTGCCCCGTCTCTGAGAAAGGAGATCCTTCCTCAGAGGAATTGGCCAAGGAGGTGCTGTCGCGAGGAGTACCAGTTCGGAGAACCAGGTCCGGGTGGGCCATTACGGCGCAACCAGAATGAGCTGCTCCTCGTCCTCCTTGATCTTGCACAAGGTCTGTGCGAGAAGGCTCACTGGGGGAAACGCATATTTGCGTAGGCCCCGCGGCCAGCTGTGCGCCAGTGCATCCGTGCCGAGAGAGCCCTCGGTCAGGGAATAGAACAGGGCGCAATGGGTCGAGTCGTGAGAGGCAAACAGATCTATCTGTGCGTCCCCGAACTGGTCCCAAATCAGCTGAACCGACTGGGGATGGAGTCTCCATTCGCCGGAGATGGGCCGAAACCGTGACAGCTCGTCGGCTGCAAAGTTCCGATCTCCCGGAATGTAGATAGCACGAAGGGACCTCAGGTGCTTCTGACTCCATAAGAGGAGGTGGCGTGCGAGTTGCGACATACGGCGGGAGCGTAGACCACCCTGACGGTTGATGTACGCTACAGTCGCGGTATTGTCTGAACGGACTAGTACGTGTTGACCCCTGAGCAACGTGAGGAAACGGTGCAGGGCAAGGCGTACTGCCAGCAACTCGAGGCAATTGACAAGCAGAAGGCGCTGGGGTCCTGTCCAGGAGCCCGCGGCAGCATGTCCGTTGCACATGGCGCCTCAGCCCGTGGAAGAGGCATCTGTGGAGACAACAACATGCCTGGAAACTCGTTCTAGGGGAACACCGGCCCGTAGAAACTGAGGTTCCACCACGGGGTGAAGGTCTGACGACAGGTCGGAGTTACTGTAACTCGGAGCGTGCCATGATGCCATGCCCACCTCGGGACTCGATCGCGAAGCCACAGCTGAAGCGGTCTCATATGAAGCAATCCGAGCGGCGTTGCCGCAGCTGCAGATGCCATATGCCCCAGGAGCCTCTGAAACAATTTCAGTGGGACCGCACTCTTGTTTAATGGCTGAGTGGAGAAGGCGACCAAGTCCATGCCGAGAAAAGAGCTCCCCTGCACGGGGCAAAGTTTACTCCTTTCCCAGTTGACCCGAAGGCCCAGACGAGCTAGGTGCCGGAGCACTGGGTCCCTGTATTCACAAACCTGGTCTCAGGAGTGAGCTTTAGACAGCCAGTCACCGAGATAGTTCAGGATGCGAACCCCGTGTTCCCATGGAGGAACAAGGGCTGCCTCAACAACCTTGTGAAGGCGCGAGGAGAATGGGCTAGCCCGAATGGGAGAACAGCGTACTGACATGCGCGCGCCCTGACAGCAGAACGTAGGTACGGTCTGAGTCGAAGGAGAACGGAGACATAAGAGTAGGCGTCTTTCAGGTCGATCGCTGCAAACCAATCCTGTGGCCGCACATATCCAGAAATGCGTTTGGCCAGGAGCATCTTGAACGGCAGCCTGAGAAGGGAGCGGTTCAGATGCATAGGTCCAGGATTGGCCGTAACCCACCAGACTTCTCCGGGACAATGAGGTAGGGACTGTTAACCCGGACCTCATCTCGGCTGGAGGGACAGTCTCAATCGCACCCTTCGCCAGTAGGGAGCAACCTCCGCTCTCATGATAGGGGCATAGCCACCAACGAAAGTGGAGCGGACTCCCGTGAAGCCGGGAGGAGACCGTGCGAACTGAATCGCATAGCCGAGCCGATGGTTCGCACGACCCAGCGGAACAGATAGGGAGCTCTAGTGCAGGCTCCCAACTGTGCCAGCGGAGTGAAGAACCACAGACGTCCCCCCGGTGGTGCAGCGAAGCGGAAATGACCAGCCCAGACGAGGGCGGCATAGCGGCCCGGTGTGGGGGCAAGGTCATAACCGCACCCTGACAAAGGAGGCCAGGGAAGGACCAGCGTTCCACGGGGGCCTGCTCTGTCAGGGGTCTGGCGACAGAGGGGGACAGGGGCGAAACGGTCCGTGGACGGCACGCCGTGTCAACCACCTCTGGGGCAGAGGGGGAAGAGGAGAGCACGGCTTGTGGGCGGCGCTCTGTGTCGTCCGAGAACTCTGTATGCTCAGAGAGGAGAGAGTCAGTTCTTCCTGAATAAGGATTCTTCCCCAGCCCTCCACCGGGGAAAGGAGTGGCCCTGCTACCAACTCCTGGAAAGAACTGAGTCTCATCTCTGAGCAGCCCATCTCAAAAGTGCCGCTTAACCCGGCGTTTAGCGGGGTGCGGGGTGCGGGGCTGGAGAGGGCTGTGGCATCCCCCTACGGTCTTCCAGAGCCAGGCCCGGGTGAACGGGCGGGGTTGGAACCGTGGGAGGGAGCCTTCGGCGGTGGGCAGACTGAGGGATCTGAGCGGACGGCGGGGCCGTCGGGCAGAATAACCTCAATCTGCTCACGGGCGGTTGAGAACTGTGGGCAGAAGCACTCAACCGCACCGCCGAAGAGGCCGACCTGGGAGATGGGGGTGTCGAGCAGACGGGTCCGCCCGACATCTTGCACATCAGACCGGTCAGCCCCAAACTGGTGAACATCACCTGACTCCGAGAGCGTACGGCCACTTTCGTCGCTCGGAGAGCAAGGTCAGTGGCGGCGCGCAGCTCACTGAAGAGCCTCGGGACAGTCCCGCCCTCCTGCATGTCCATGAGCGTCTGGGTCAGGTAGACCAGCAGAACGGTCATGGGATGCAGTGAGGCAGCTGCCTGTCCTGTGGCACTATAGGATTTCGCCACAGATTACTGTGACGAAAAGAACTACAGGCTTGGACGGGTGCTTAGGATTGCGCCGGGAAGCACTCTGAGGACACAGTAGCATGGCAACAGAGCGTTTAACCGGGGGAACCCCAGTATACCCATGGGCAGCGGCCCCTGAGGGGAGGAAAGGCGGATGAGACCAACGAGAGGACCCGTGAACTCATCATGCACGTCCGGGAGGAAAGATATTGGGGTTTGCCGTGGACGCGTCGGCGGCCTCACCCAAAAACCAATCGTCCCGGGAAAGCATGGCCATCATCTCCGGATCAGACTCAGGCACAGCCGTATGCACACCAAAGGGTGGCAGCTGTGAAGAGTCGTCATTTCCAGAAGAATCAAGCCCACCTAGTGATGCTGCTACAGACACAGCATCATCCTCTGTAGCTTCAAATGAAAACACACGGGCCACCCGAGGGTAGACTCGTGGAATCATCAGTTCGCTAGCGGGCACCGTCATTAAAGAGGGGGGGCTGGGGCGTGGACACAGAGTCGGCGCCTTGTTCCAGACCAACACCCTCAGGTCACCCTGTCCACCAGCCGAAGATCGGGTAGTGGATGAGGGGACTCTCACTCTTGCGAGTTCACCGAGTCTCGACCTATATATGACGCGATGATCACGTTCCCAGAGAGAACATGAGTCATCCACGAGCGCTGTTCAAGCATGATCAAAGCCCAAACACACTAGACAGCGCTCGTGCCCATCAGAGTCCGATACCAGTCCGCTGCAACCAGAAATGCACGGGCGAGCCGTCTTTAAAAAGACGTGCCGCGTTCGAGCTCTTTTATGAGAGGAGAAAAAAACTCCGCGATGTTGAAGCGCACAGGGAGACACACACACACTGGCAGATCACTGCACAGATCAGCAGGCACTGTGAGCTCGCTGCAGATCGCCGTCACACCAACACCGGAGAGAGAAGCTCGTCTCATAGAGCGAAGTCAGAGATGATTGTGGAGTGAAGAAATATTCTTGGCTCCGAAGCGAAAACATACCTGCATGTTGCCGGCGTCCTCCTTTATACCCATGCGGTGGGGCGGAGATACGCTATGCAAATTCCGCAGACCCATGGCATTTCATCGCCATTGGCTCGTTTTGTAATACTCGAAGTCGATAGGTGTTCTAAGCGAAACCCCCATTCGTCGTCATCCGACGTAACTTGGAGTGACTACGAAAGGGAACTTGATTTTCACCAAAGGGGGACTTAAATATTTGTATTTTCATTTTTCATTTTTTTCATTTTACAAAACACAAAAACACTGTAAAAAAAAAACCCAGCATTAAAATAGAGCACCTTCACCCGTTCGGTGAGATAAAACCATTTATTTGTCCATCATTATTCTTCAAATTATTCAAATGATTGAATACTGCACTGTTCAAATTCATTTGAAATCAGTATTTATAATTGTGCAGCCACGTTTTCTAGTTCAGAAGGTTGTTAAGATAATGAACGTTAAGTCAAGCGTGTCCTAACTTTATGACTGCTTGCATATTCCCATCAGTTTGTAGAAAGTCTCCAATGCTTGACGAGAAAAATTAAAATGCACCATGTATTTATGCATTTATCTAAGAAGCTATGCTTTTCGGCATCACAAATAAAACAAGGCAAACGTCCAAATCCCCCACACAAAATCAGGTAGTGTTGGTGTTTTTCCTCTTCGGATGTTTCATTGGAAACATCAGGATTTGTGTTTGATGAATCATGAGCTGATTCTGGCTTTGCCTGCATTACAAGTCAAACTAATCCTCTTGGATGTGAACCAAACGTCCCCCAGGTGTGTATTACAGCGTGTTACTCACACACACAGGACGGGAGTTGCCCGGACCAGTTGTGATCCTGTTGGCAGATTCGCACAGAGGATCCGATGAGCCGGAAACCCGGATTACACTGGTAAACTACTGTATCCCTGTAGCCGAAGTTTTCTCCGATAACCTGACCGTTCACGATCCTCTCCGGAACGCCACAGTGGCCGGCTGGGAAAAGAGCAAGGAGAATGTGTCAATACATGTGCGTCAACATTTCTATCAACCAATCAGATTTCAGGGCTCAATCAGCGGTTAGAAAAACTGAAAACACATGATCTATCAATGGATGTATAAAACATACACATAAAACACAGGGGTTATTATGACAGTCATATTCTGTTGGGTTGGTTTTACGTTAGTGCAATTATTAAACGCGATTAATCGCATTTAAAATAAAAGTTTGTGTTTACATAATATATGTGTGTGTGCACCGTGTATATTTATTTTGTGTATATATAAATACACACACATGCATTTATATATATTTAAGAAATATTTGCATGTATATATATTTAGATTATATATAAATATAAATATTTTATATATAAATAACAAATTTTTCTTAAATATATACATGCATTGTGTGTGTATTTATATATTTTGTAATTATACAAAGTACAAACATGAACATCAGCTTTGAACATGTGATTCATACTGTAGTTTCCTGTGATTAAATTGAATTAATGTGCACCTTTTGTGAAATGCACCAATATATACACAAATTTGTTTTAAAAAATGTATCAAAAGTGCATTAAATAAATGTATAATGTTACAAAAGATTCTATTTCAAAATAAATATTGTTCTTTCAATTCATAAATGACAAAATTCATCACGGTTTTCACAAAAATTTGACTGTTTTCAACATTGATAATAATCATAAATGTTTCTTGAGCATCAAATCATCATATTATAGTGATTTCTGAAGGATCATGTGACACTGAAGACTGGAGTAATGATGCTGAAAATTCAGCTTTGATCACAGGAATAAATTACACTTTACTATATATTCACATAGAAAACAGATGATTTACATTAAAATAATATTTCACAATTTTGACTGTATTTTTGCTCAAATAAATGCAGCTTTGGTGAACAGAAGAGCCCTAAAAAGTCTTTTGAACAGTTTATATATTTGTTTTATTGCTTGGACTTTGTTTCTCAGTTTTTACTTACTTGATTAATTATGTTAAATATGTTTTATCACAGAGGGTTATAAATGCAGTAAAACTAATATGGTTCCTTGCATCTCAAAATCCTATAACGAGTCTCTGAGACGTAAAGATTTTAAGCAGAATGAGAATCGCTGTTGAAGTTCCCGTGCGGAGATCGGCCTGTGATTTGATATGAATGTTATTGCAGGACTGAGTCCTATACTTGTGTAAATCACATGGTGTGCGGGGAACAGAGATATTCATGATCCACCCACAGAGAACGAGTGCAATCTCACAACAGACACTGTAATATCAACACATCCGAGGATCGACAGAAGGCATTTCAAGACTCTTTTGGAGGACAAAGTAATGTTTTACTGCGAGAGGACGTGAAGCGAGAGAAAGAGAGATGGCGAGTGGAGATGTGTCAGTGTTTTTGAGTGATGACAGGACTCAGCAGAGGCCGACACGCTTCACAGAACATCGAGTCCGCAGAGAAATCTCTTCTTCACCTCTGCCCTCTCTCACTGAAGCCGTCAGCCTGCATCATTTCAACTGAGTTTTAAAATAATCCTGTTTAACAGAAGAATTCGTGCTGAAAAACTACATTACCCATGATGCAGTATAGAACATTCCACCAATCAGAGTCAAAACATGCCAGAAGATCTGGTTAGCTCCGCCCACTTCCATGAATCACTGCGAATGATGTTATCGAGTCGATCTCCCTACACTCTCAAAACTCTTTCACAATTAAATTATATTGGTTTTATACTTATAACCAACTTTTTTTTTAAATTAGTAGTTCTTTCCCTCACTAAAGCTGTTAAGTTCTTGTATCTTTGTCTGATTTTCAAATACTTTTTTGCTTTAAATCAAAGTTTCTAGTGTTGTGGTTCTCCTGTGTCTTTGTGTGTGTGTGTGTGTGTGTGTGTGTGTGTGTGTGTGTGTGTGTGTGTGTGTGTGTGTGTGTGTGTGTGTGTGTGTGACACTGTACATGAATTGGTCATTTTCTGCTGACAATGAACCCTGATTCACCATGTGGATTTCTACTGTCCCACCTGAATTATTATGATAGTTATAAGTACATTTTAAGGTAAAAAGCAGATTTTGATAGTTTAAGTAGATTGGTATGTTAACATTATATCACTCACATGGTTATAAGTTCCAAAATATACAGGACCAATTTGCCATCCTGTAATACCTGAAACATTGCCACCGCATTTTTATAAAGTGCCCCTATTTTAAAGTTTCTTAATGTTGTTTTGAAGTCTCCTACAACAGGTTTACATGCATCCAAGTTCAAAAAACACTTTAATTTTCTCTAATATACATCGCAGCATCACCTCATTTCTCAATGAGTCTGAAACGGTTAGTTTGAAGATTCAGTTTCTCTAAACCCCGCCTCTCTGAGAGTTGCTCTGCTCTGATTGGTCAGATGGCTCAGGTGTTGTGATTGGTCGACCGCTAAACTAGATGTTCATTAACATCTGAATTTTCCTCAGTGATATAAAGTGTGGGTTTTACAGTATCAGTCTCATCAGTGGATTTGCAGAAAACAGCGTCTTCTCGACACGAACAACACGAATCAAACTCTTCCAGTCTCAGATACACTACAGTGTTTGAGGGCGGAGCTAAGAGACGCTGTTCAGCCAATCAAGACCAGAGGCTGGCATTATGCAAATGAGTTACATTGTAACAGGAAGTGAGACTGGAATTACTGACGACTCGTTTCAGCAGTTCAGAATCAATTCTTTCTTTTAAGAGACAATAACTTTATTCGTCGTGCACTTTGATCTTTTACATTCACAAACAGCTCTATTACAAACTAGGAAAGATAATATTTGAAAAAGCATAATAGGGGCACTTTAAGGTGAATTTATTGCAACCACATGTGACGTTTCTTAACTGTAAATTTAAACTATATTTTTCACAGTGCAGGAAAAACATGAAGATGCATATCTTGAGTCTCTTTGGATGAATAAATGATAAATTATAAATTTCCATCACCTAAGATGGCTTTCCCCCCACTGAGAAACACCGCAATGTTTTATGGGATTGCTTTTTCGGTCAAGGTCAAAACCGGTCTCTAAGAAGGAATAATAATGATGCTTTTGAACCGCAGCTCACTAACTCTAATCTGCATGTGAGGATACAGGTGCATGCAAAAAAAAATATCAAAATGATTAAAACCACTGTTGCTATGGGAATCCAGACTAAATGCCACTGAACCCGCTCTGGCCTTTCAGGAGCCGTGTCCATTAACAGGTCACAGCGATGCTATAATGGTGATGTTGTGAAAGAGACGAGGGTTGTGGTGTTACCGAGACAGTGTGTTTCTGTCCCGCTCCAGAGACCCGAGGACAGGCATTCCCGGACACTCGAGCCCACCAGGATAAAGCCGGAGTTGCAGGTAAAGATAGCGGTTGCTCCGAAGGTCGTCTGCGTCCCAATTTTCCTTCCATTAGGAGGAGAGGGCAGCTCTCCACACGAAATGACTAAAGCAAGAGGCAATAGAGAACACAATGAGTCGACTGTGATTTACAACACCA
>NW_027508741.1:1657500-1695000 GCF_051911475.1 Siphateles boraxobius | reverse complement strand
TCTGCTGATGTTAAAGCAGGGCATGGTCTCTCACCTGTGCATCGAGGGGTTTTATTGTGCGTGCTCCAGGTGCCGTCGGCCTGACACACGCTGCTCGTCACTTCTTTCGAGGACAGGCGGAAGCCGTCGCTGCAGAAATACGTGGCTCGTGTTCCTGAAGAATAATCCACAGCCAGAACGCCTCCGTTCACAGGAGCCACCGGCGGCCCACACGACACAGCTGGAAAACAACTACACTTACCATCGAAACCATACAGAAAGAACATCATATTACATATAATTACATACTTATAATCTGGTCCCCGGTGCATCTACCGACCCAGATGCACCGACCCATTGGCTGAATGTAAGGTAGAGCGTGCCTTTGGAGCGTGTGATTGGCTGAATGTGAGGTAGAGCGTGCCTTCGGAGCATGTGATTGGCTGACGATTCTACGTCAGCTGACCCTCGAGATAATCTCTGCATTTATTCATGAGAAAGAGCTCGTTTAATCCAATCACTGCGCTGTATTATGCATGAGGTCGCATTACAGCGGAGAATTCGAACAACATGTGGCGTTACAAAAATAAAGCATATTTTGCAAACCGCCTCAACTCAAACATCTTCATCACAAGTCTCATGTGAATCATGTCTCAACAGGTACTTTCAATAAAAGGCCCACCATACGAGGAATACTTTTAGCTGTGTTGCTGATGTGTCAGTAAGCGATTGATTGAGTCAACTAATAAAATGCGAGCATCTGATAATAATCCTATCCAGCATATCTACATCGGCATATTTATGACACTTCTGTTTACACTGCGAGTAAACATCATAAACATTAGTCTTTCTGAATGAGTGTATGATGATGTTGTATTGAAGCATTCACTTTGACGTGTTCATGACCTGTTTAATCTCTGAAGTTGCATTCTGTTCACTTCTGATAGAAGTTATGGAACATCTGATTCTGTCAGACTCGTGCATGAAAATAAAGAAACTTTCGATGGTGCAACTTATTTTTTTTTCTCAAATCAAAAAGTCTTGCAAATGCATGTTTTGTGTTATATATTCTGTTCAGAGTGGAAATACGTGGCGTGCTTTACATGCCTCACGGATAAACGAAATCAAAAAAATGTATTTAAAAAGAGAAAACAAAAACGGTGAAGCTGCATATGCAAATAATGTGAATGAATTATAACCTGCTATTTCCCTCAGGAATTATAAAATACAATTTACGTCTGTTTGTTGAAATCTGAAATAATAGATTTCTGAAGGGCAGTGAATGTTTACGAATTATTTCCCAAACTTTGTTCTTCAATTCTGTCCATTTCTCAGTTATTAAATAAAACATTGCAGAATTAAGAAATGTCCAATACAGATGCTTTCTGTGTCACAAAGGCAGTTCGTTAATCTCAGTTTCCTCGTTAACCAATCCACGAAAGCCAATCACACCAGTAATGTGAGCAAAGCATTGATATGTGTGTTTTCAGGCTGATGAGGTCAATGCAATCGATTCCTCAGTGTTCACTTTCCCTACATGTGCAAAACTACTTTTCAAAATCGACGAGGCGAGTAATTGTCTTAAGAACTGTCAGTCTGAAACAACAAAAGCCAGTTCCTTCACGACATCATCCTCCAGGAAGTGACATCATTCAGGAGGGAAAATCTTCACTAAACATGAACAGTGGATTTGATGAATTGTGGGATGTGTCGCTCTAAAACATCCATCCTGTTTGATAATCACACAAATCAAATCATTTCAAAGATAAACGGCAATGTTTATATTTTAGACGTTTTCATGTAAAGTAACTGTCGATCCCTCACTTTAAATCTTTTTTAATTCATTAAACTTTCTTGAAACTGTGTAAATTAATTAAATGTCTGATCTTGCCCACATCATGCATATATATATATATATATATATATTAGATTAATTGAGATTTATCGCATCCAGTTTGTGTTTACATAATATATGTGTGTGCTGTGTATAATTATTTTGTATATATAAATACACAAACATGCATTTATATATTTAAGAAAAATATGCATGTATATACAGTATATATATTTATATATCATTGATATTATATAGAAATATAAATATTTTATATATTAATAACATTTTTCCTAAATATATACATATATATACACATATTCTATGCATGTATATATTTAGGAAAAATGTGTTATTTATATATAAAATATTTATATTTCTATATAATATCAATGATATATAAATATATATACTGTATATACATGCAGATATTTCTTATGCATGTGTGTGTATTTATATATACTAAATAATTATACACAGTACACACACATATATTATGTAAACACAGACTGGATGCGATAAATCTCAATTAATCTAATATATATATATATATATATATATATATATATATATATATATATATATATATATATATATATATATATGAAAGAAGTCCAGCACTTTTAATTACACATGTTTGCCATTCTGGCTAATTACAGTCCTGTTTCTGAGACCTTACATACATGCATTTGCTGTATTCCAAGAATGCATTTTTATTAATATATATATATATATATATTATGAATAAAAATGCATTCTTGGAATACTTAGAAAGGTCTCAGAAACAGGACTGTAATTAGCCAGAATGGCAAACATGTGTAATTAAAAGTGCTGGAGTTCCTTCATAGCGACATCAATACAGTGATGAAGAATAATAGGATGTCCAATTACTGAGTGCTTAAATTCTAATCAAATAAACCCAACAAAACAATGATGCCTGAGCAGAAAGCAAACCTAATTCAGCCGTATTAATTAACATAAAACAAAGAGTGTATTGATCAGAGATGTTGGCATCTGACAGAACCTGCCAGCAATTCAATCTCAATTACATTCCATATCAACAACAACAAAAAGAAAAAGAAAGAAAAGAAACGTATTAAATAATTTAGCAATGCAGTCTTTAGAAGAATGAATCACTTTAATATACAAAATAGAGGAATAGTTAATCCAGAATAGACATTCCTGTTATTTACTCACTCAGTCGGGTAAACCAACGTTTTAATTTATGCTTATTATATTGACACTGACTTTTATTTTGTATAATGATCATCTCTTATCTAGCAAGCAGCAATCCACGGTTTCAGAAACTACACATTCAAAATTTAAATGAACATCCTTCAAATATGCCAATTTAATATTTTCTTGGCAGATTCTCCTCCTGGACGGTTTTCAGAATTATCTGAAGCTTCTGCTCCATTATTATAGAGTTAAAAAAAATTCATCTGCTTTCTCAGTAACACATTTACCCTTTATTAATGGGTTTTGTTGTGTTTTTCTTTTTATTGTTATTATATCTTCCTAGTAGTGATTTAAACAAATGTATTTTTGATTTGAGCCCTTTGGACAACACTTCTGTTGCTCTCATATTTGTCTCTGCTTTATGCTGTTATATACAATATATAAATATATTATAAAGTATATATAAACTATCATTCAAGAGTTTCTTCTGCTCACCAAGGCTGCATTTATTTGATCAAAATACAGTAAACTTTTATTGAAACATTATTATGATTTAAAATATGTTTTCTATGTGAATATAAAGTGCAGTGTAATTTATTCCTGTGATCAAAGCTGAATTTTCAGCATCATTACTCCAGTCTTCAGTGTCACATGATCCTTCAGAAATCACTATAATATGATGATTTGAAGCTCAATTATTAATAATGTTCTTAATAATGCACAAATATACACAAATATCAACACATTTTTCAGGATTCTCTGATGAATAGAAAGTTCAAAAGAACAGAATTTATTTGAAATATAATCTTTTTGTAACATATAAATGTCTTTGTCATTTTTAATCAATTTAATGTATCCTTGATGATGAAAAGCATTAATTTAAATTATTAATTAAATGATTAATTAAATGTAAAAAAGTTATCACAGTTTCCACAAAAAATATTAATAAGCAAAAACCTTTCAACACTGATAATAATCATAAATGTTTAATCCCAATGTCGCCTTCCCTTTGCTTGCTGGGGGACCTCACAATAATAACTGATAAAACCATAAACTCTAAAATACTCCTCACAGCTCTAGCCATCGCCAAGAAAACTATCCTCATGAACTGGAAAACCAGAAATAAATTACACATTAACATCTGGAAAAATCTTATAACAGACTTCATGGCAATGGAACTCGCATCTCCCCTTCATAATAACACATCTGAAACTGATCCCTGCCGTCCAACACTTTCTGACCTCTTACAGCTATGAATCCTTTCTCTGTTTTCAACTCTGACTTCTCTCACCTTCTTACTCAACCCACGAATATTCATATTAGTTGTTTAAACTTGTTTCTGTCATCATTGTTATTGCTATCTTTACTGTTACTGTTATGATTACTATTTTCATTTTTTTTTTTTTTTTTTTTTTTTTTTTTTTTTTTTTTTTTTTTTTTTTTTTTTTTTTTTTTCTCATTGTTGTAACTACTGTTGTTGCTGTTTTTTGCTCTTACCGTTATGATCACCACTGCCATCATCATTGTCGTTTATTATTATTATTAATATTATTATTATTATTATCATCATCAATATTGCCATTGTCAATGCTGTTTTAGAATTAGATATCATTGTCATCACTAGTGCAATAACTTCCCCCTTATCTCTTCATGGGTTTTTAATGCACCACAACATAGAATAAAAAAAAAAAAAATAAAAAAAAAAAAGAAGGATTAAGGATATATGGAAAAACCTCACAAACACCAAGGCAGGCTAGACAGGCGAGAAGTGGTTTCAACGGGACAGCATCTCTGTCCCAATTTGAGACACTCTCGCACTGTACTCCCTATTTTAATGCACCTTAGACATTGCACATAACACACATAACACAAAAAAAAAATAATTAAAAATTAAAAAAAAAATAGGAAAAGATATGGACTGATGAGATGAGGGGGAAGGTTATATTATATTATCTTATATTATATTATCTTATTATGTCGTATTTTATGCAGGATTGACAATGGCAATTATTACATAGGAGGAAGGATGGAAGTAAAAAATCTACCAACACAATATTGGCAATATGGTGGTAGTGGGAAGTGGGATGGTGATGGTAATAACAATGGTAATACATAATAAACGGTTACTTTGTTTACGCATACACACACATACACATAACCACACTCACACCCGCACACATACACACTTAAACACTTAAATCACTCTTGTCACTGCTGGAAGTATGGATTTACAAGATTGCTCACTACTGCACTATGTTGGTTTGTTTGTATGTATGCCTGATTGTTAAATAAAAAAAAAATAAAATAAAAAAAAAAATAAAAAAAAAAAAAAAAAAAAAAAAAAAAAAAAAAAAAAAAAAAAAAAAAAAAAAAAAAAAAAAAATAATCATAAATGTTTCTTGAGCATCAAATCATCATATTATAGTGATTTCTGAAGGATCATGTGACACTGAAGACTGGAGTAATGATCCTGAAAATTCAGCTTTGATCACAGGAATAAATTACACTGCACTATATATTCACATAGAAAACATATTTTTTTAATAATAATAATATTTCAAAATTTTTATACTGTATTTTGATCAAATAAATGCAGCCTTGGTGAGCAGAGGAGACTTATTTTAACATTATCAAACTCAAACGTGTGAGTTTGTCCAGTGAAGGTCAAAGCAAACGATTACTGTGTGTGTGTGTGTGTGTGTGCGTGATTGCAGTGTGTGTGTGTGTGTGTGTGATTGCAGTGTGTGTGTGATTGCAGTGTGCGTGTGTGTTTACGTGATTGCAGTGTGTGTGATTGCAGTGTGTTTACGTGATTGCAGTGTGTGAGTTATTGCAGTGTGTACGTGATTGCAGTGTGTGAGTGATTGCAGTGTGTGAGTGATTGCAGTGTGTGCACGTGATTGCAGTGTGTGTGTGTGTGTGATTGCAGTGTGTGTGTGTGACTGCAGTGTGTGTGTGTGTGTGTGTGTGTGTGATTGCAGTGTGTGTGTGATTGCAGTGTGTGTGTGATTGCAGTGTGTGTGTGATTGCAGTGTGTGTGTGTGACTGCAGTGTGTGTGTGATTGCAGTGTGTGTGTGATTGCAGTGTGTGTGTGATTGCAGTGTGTGAGTTATTGCAGTGTGTACGTGATTGCAGTGTGTGAGTGATTGCAGTGTGTACCTGATTGCAGTGTGTGAGTGATTGCAGTGTGTGAGTGATTGCAGTGTGTGAGTGATTGCAGTGTGTTTACGTGATTGCAGTGTGTGTGTGATTGCAGTGTGTGTGTGATTGCAGTGTGTGAGTTATTGCAGTGTGTACGTGATTGCAGTGTGTGAGTGATTGCAGTGTGTGAGTGATTGCAGTGTGTACGTGATTGCAGTGTGTACGTGATTGCAGTGTGTGAGTGATTGCAGTGTGTACGTGATTGCAGTGTGTGTGTGATTGCAGTGTGTGTGTGATTGCAGTGTGTGAGTTATTGCAGTGTGTACGTGATTGCAGTGTGTGAGTTATTGCAGTGTTTACGTGATTGCAGTGTGTGAGTGATTGCAGTGTGTACGTGATTGCAGTGTGTGTGTGATTGCAGTGTGTGTGTGATTGCAGTGTGTGAGTTATTGCAGTGTGTGTGTGATTGCAGTGTGTGAGTTATTGCAGTGTTTACGTGATTGCAGTGTGTGAGTGATTGCAGTGTGTACCTGATTGCAGTGTGTGAGTGATTGCAGTGTGTGAGTGATTGCAGTGTGTTTACGTGATTGCAGTGTGTGTGTGATTGCAGTGTGTGTGTGATTGCAGTGTGTGAGTTATTGCAGTGTGTACGTGATTGCAGTGTGTGAGTGATTGCAGTGTGTGAGTGATTGCAGTGTGTGAGTGATTGCAGTGTGTGCACGTGATTGCAGTGTGTGTGAGATTGCAGTGTGTTTACGTGATTGCAGTGTGTGTGTGATTGCAGTGTGTGTGTGATTGCAGTGTGTGAGTTATTGCAGTGTGTACGTGATTGCAGTGTGTGAGTGATTGCAGTGTGTGAGTGATTGCAGTGTGTACGTGATTGCAGTGTGTGAGTGATTGCAGTGTGTTTACGTGATTGCAGTGTGTGTGTGATTGCAGTGTGTGTGTGATTGCAGTGTGTGAGTTATTGCAGTGTGTACGTGATTGCAGTGTGTGAGTGATTGCAGTGTACGTGATTGCAGTGTGTGAGTTATTGCAGTGTGTGTGTGATTGCAGTGTGTGAGTTATTGCAGTGTGTGTGTGATTGCAGTGTGTGTGTGATTGCAGTGTGTGTGTGATTGCAGTGTGTGTGTGATTGCAGTGTGTGAGTTATTGCAGTGTGTGTGTGATTGCAGTGTGTGTGTGATTGCAGTGTGTGTGTGATTGCAGTGTGTGAGTTATTGCAGTGTGTGTGTGATTGCAGTGTGTGAGTTATTGCAGTGTGTACGTGATTGCAGTGTGTGAGTGATTGCAGTGTGTGAGTGATTGCAGTGTGTGCACGTGATTGCAGTGTGTGTGAGATTGCAGTGTGTTTACGTGATTGCAGTGTGTGTGTGATTGCAGTGTGTGTGTGATTGCAGTGTGTGAGTTATTGCAGTGTGTACGTGATTGCAGTGTGTGAGTGATTGCAGTGTGTGAGTGATTGCAGTGTGTACGTGATTGCAGTGTGTGAGTGATTGCAGTGTGTTTACGTGATTGCAGTGTGTGTGTGATTGCAGTGTGTGTGTGATTGCAGTGTGTGAGTTATTGCAGTGTGTACGTGATTGCAGTGTGTGAGTGATTGCAGTGTGTGTGTGATTGCAGTGTGTGAGTTATTGCAGTGTGTACGTGATTGCAGTGTGTGAGTGATTGCAGTGTGTGAGTGATTGCAGTGTGTGTGTGATTGCAGTGTGTGAGTTATTGCAGTGTGTACGTGATTGCAGTGTGTGAGTGATTGCAGTGTGTGAGTGATTGCAGTGTGTGAGTGATTGCAGTGTGTACGTGATTGCAGTGTGTACGTGATTGCAGTGTGTGAGTGATTGCAGTGTGTCTGTGATTGCAGTGTGTGTGTGTGTGACTGCAGAAACACCTTGACACGCGGGCACAGTGGCGTCCCAGGCCAGATGAGCGAGTGCTGTTCTCCGACAGACGGCCGAGTTGTTCCCGATGAGCCGGTATCCGCGATCACAGGCCCAGCGCACGACACTGTTCACGTGTCCACCGGTCTGACTGAGAACGAAGCCGTGCTGAGGAGAGTCTGGAGTACTGCAGTACAGCGCTGTCGACATGAGACCGGCTCATCACACACTGATAAACCATCAGCAACACTCAGGCACACCTGTGTCTGAATATGGCTTCAATAATCCAGCTTCAAGTGATGATGCAATGATCATATTTACAAGTCAAGCATCAACAATGTTTTATGTTCAGATTTATATCTAGACGGACACATGTGCATTCATGTCGTTGCTTTAACACTAAAAAACATGTTGCAGAAAAATAATTATGGGTAACACTTTACTTAAAGCCTTTATGTATAATGCATTATATCTCTTCATAAATAACTGTCACTAAAGTTAAAATGCATTATAATGCATTTTAATCAAATATATATGAAACGACAAGATTACAGGAATATAGGTAGAATAAAAACACTGCAATGACAAAAAACCAAAGCTAAGCTTTCTAAACTACTCAAATTTAGTGTGTTGTGCAGAAAATAATACTTTTAATGCATTATACTTTCTAAAGGCGTGTTTGATGAATAAATAATATTATAACTGTGGTTAAAATTATTAATAAGGTGCATTAGAAGGCATAATTAATGCATTAAAATACTTTGCATGCATTATACATAAAGGTTTTAAGTAAAGTGTTACCGAAATATGAAATGGCACAATGCATCTACTTTCTAATATTCTTACACATGAGGATCTGAACGCAGCATTCGGCTTCTCACACACACCTCGTGTCTGCAGCATGTAACAGCTTTCATAATACTGTCAAATAACGGCATGAACTACTTAAGCAGGGTTTGAAAACACATTCAACGTGCTTCATCACACACAGATTCAGACACAAAACACACTTTCTATTCAGTTCAATCTGACGGAAACAAGCTGATTTAAGCACTTCCTCTCGTCATGTATATTGAATTTAACATTTGGATTTTGGAGTTAATTTAAATTGCATGAAGTATTTTCTTAAAAGGATTTGTGGTAATGCAATGTGGTTATTTTATGCATGTTAGATAGGCAGTTTATGTGCATATATCCACTTCAGCATTTTTATGCACATTTTGGAATTTTTATTCCCGTTCTTGGTGTTTCCATCTCGCATTGTATTTATGCATTGTCCAGAAATTTGCATTAAAATATGAGCAGGGCCGTTTCTGAGCATTGTGGAGCCCTAGCCGAGATCCCTATGGTTCACTATTTACTTTTAAATAATACTAGATAATAATATTATCGTCTAGAATTATTTAAATAGTATTGAATTAACTCATTAGACTAAAGTAAATTGTTTAGTTTACACATGCAACTTTCCTTGGATTAAATAAAGTATATTAAATTAACAAATTACCAAACGAAATATTATATCTCATTGCCTTTTCATTACATAAATTAGAGTGTGGTAGATCTTGCCCTATGCTAAGAAGGTTTTAATTACATTCCCATAATAGAGTTGAATTAAATTTCACTCAAGTTATACTACATTTAAGATGACAATCAATTTAATGATTTCACTTTAATTTGATAGTCCACTTCATACATTCTACTAACTATAAGTAACTTTGCACTGACATCTCTCATTAGATTATTAGTAGGTTAGAGTTAGAATAAGAACAAGTTGAGATGTAGTTGTAAAGTTACTAACAGTCTGTTAGGAGCATCAAAATAAAGTTTAACTTAATTTAATTAAGTAAAATCGAAAGATTGATTATACTATCCTTTAGATTTCTAGATATAAATATAACACTTTATTGTGTTTTCTTGATTTTTTTTAATACTATATCAAAGCTTTGGTTCTGGAATTCATCACTGGTTTGGCAAAAGTAATTTTTCTGATGCTGTCATCCATATTTCAATATACTCTGAATATTTGTATCTATTTATCTGATCAGCGTCTTTCTTATGCTAGTATTCAGCCACGTAAATGTAATTAACACAAATTATTTATGTTACATGCTGCACAAGCGGGATGCGTCGTCCAAAATTAGTTTTATGGTTTAATTATTACATTACATAGTATATAATACTAAAGAATGCAATATCTAAACCATAAAACTAATTGTGGATGACAGAAGCAATTCCTGCTACATTTCCGGACAAAGTTACATACAAATACACACACATTTGGACACAAAGACACGGACAGATGGGACACTGACTTGAACGCACACGTCATGGGCCGGACAGACAGAAGGTTACGAGACACATACAGAACTGAAAGGAATTACCGATCGGGGATACATACTTTGATACTCACCCACGTAAGTGATCCGGAAGCCCTTCTTGTTGGTGCCGTGATCGGACGACCAGCGCAGGAACAGCTGGTGACCCGTCGTGGTGATGTTAAAGGGCACTCGCTGATCTCCGCTCAACACCGCCAGACTCGGACTGTAAACGTTAGGCCCTGAAGAAATAAAACAGATTTACATTTCCAATGCAAATGCATGTGCAGATAAATAAAGAAATTCTTGAATAAGAGACGATTGTAATAGAGCGTAACAGGGGATAGTAGAGCATCGGGGACTTCTGGCATACTCTTCTCAACATACTGTGCTTTGACGAGCCCGATCTCATGAAAATGCGTATCGAATGTTAATTCTCGTGCCATTTATACGCCAAAAATAGTTTTGGCGTGCATATGCTATGCAGTTTTCGCATGCATATGATACGCACTTTATGGCGTGTAATGTGCACACACTCCCCACCCCTAATCCTACCCAAGGGGTTTTCAGCGCGTAGCATATGCACGCTAAAACCATTTTTGGCGTATAATTGGCACGAGAAATAACATTTGTGGTATAGATACGCACTTTCATGAGATAGTGTTGGCTTTGAGGCACACTTATGGTAATCTCACATACTAGCGGTGTAACCATACCCTCACGTCACGATTAGATATATATCACGAAACTGAACTCACGATACGATATTATTGCGATAATCCAAGACATATGCAGTGTTGGGGAGTAACGGAATACATGTACCGGCGTTACGTATTCAGAATACAAATTATGAGTAACTGTATTCCGTTACAGTTACAATTTAAATAGTTGGTATTTAGAATACAGTTACGTTGTTGAAATCAGTGGATTACATGACGATACTTTTCTGTTTCATGAGTTTATTCACTCTCTAAATAAATTAAGGCAACTCCATGTTTTTCCCAGAAGCCCAATATGAAAACGAAAAAAAAAGCGGTTTGCGTGATCAGTCACAATGGAGTCGGAAGAGGAGAAGTGGGAGCTAGATATGGAGCCGGAACAACAGAGCCAGGGCAAGAATGCGTTTCTATCTTGGAAATTCAAACAGCATTTCACATTAAAGAAAGAGAAAGGAGAACAAATATAACTGTTTATAAGTTATTAGTTTTTATTAGTTATTAAATACGTTTTTTTTATTTTTATTAGCCAGGGGTAGTCGTCTGCTGTAGTTTTACTGGTCACCTTGCTATTTTATAGTTGTATCAGGTAGGCTACTAGCTACAGGGCTGTAACGATATGCGATATGAAACCGAAATCGCGACACTCAGATCCACGAACCTGTGTCTCGTGTGAGAAGGCAGAATCGCGACACACTCCTTCCAACTCCCAGAGTTATCCTTCCCGTCCAGATCCAATGCTAACACATCTTTAAATTACTATTAATTTGAAGTTAACATTAGGCTATAAAATACGTAGACCTACACCACAAAACTAGTTGCGGAATAATTATTTAAAATTTAGCAATTGCGTTGGACGTGACATTTGCAGTCAAAACTTGAAATATAAATTCTCAGAAAATGCATTTAATACCAATATATCGAAACTTCTGTTTGTATATCCATACACCCTTAGTAAAGGAGTCCAGACATTAGAAAAAATCTGTCTACACATGCGTTTTATATTTAATATGAGGGAAATAAACATGCGTGACACAAAAAATATTTAACTTTTAGGCCAAATATTTTTTAGTAGGCTACTTCTGTGAATTAGGCTACTGCGCAAAGCAAAAGTAATACCGAGCGGATGAAGAAGGGTTGGCTCTCCACAGAACATAAAATAATCATTTTATTTTGTTTTTCTTGTTAGCATTTATGAGGAAAAAACAATGTTACGGACGTGACCACTCTGAAAGTGGCACTAAGAGACTGCTTTAAAACTTTCACAGAGACATCAAACAGATGCACAAAGCCTTTCTTTAAAGTGAATTTCGATTTGTATTAATTGTATGTTAACTTTAATCAATGTTTCATCAACCAATTGCCTGGAATAAATAAATAAGTTGTAAATATAGCAGACAATAGATATCACGGCACGGAGGTGCCGGTGCGTGAACTGGAGCTAGTCTCATCGATG
Organism: Siphateles boraxobius; assembly: GCF_051911475.1. Classification (NCBI taxonomy): domain Eukaryota; kingdom Metazoa; phylum Chordata; class Actinopteri; order Cypriniformes; family Leuciscidae; genus Siphateles; species Siphateles boraxobius. Next base: position 1,682,502 of record NW_027508741.1, on the reverse strand, counting down.
AACCGAAACTTAGCGTATAAGGTAGGCTAGCCTACTTGCCTCACAGAAATGTCTACTTTTAAACAGAACAATTCAAAAGGAAAGAAAACAGACTGCTCTCTGTTTATGTAATCCGTATGAAATGTGCATTTCTCTCCGGCGTGTTCACTAGGGTGCTGCGAAGATCGCGAGTCAGCATCGTCAACTTCATCTTTGCAGCCGGCACTAACATATTCAGTCATTAGGCTACTTTTGCCGGTTCTTTGTGACAGCTTTTAGGTGCTCTTTATTGGCAGCGCCACCTTTACATGTTACATGAACGCGTCACCACCTCATCACCGAATCGGTGACCGCAACATACTTAGTCTTTGTTCTTCTATAGCAAATTATAATATATTGCACTTTCAGGGAGACATGGGCCTAACACATTCAGCCAGTTGGAACAGAAAAACACACCAGAATAGGTCTGTTTAGCAAGCAGGATTTGATGGCCGCATTCCTACACTTATAAACTGCAATTCAATGTGGAAGTAATCCAAGTATTTAGAATACGTTACTCAGATTGAGTAACGTAACGGAATACGTTACAAATTACATTTTTGGGCATGTATTCTGTATTCTGTAATGAAATACGTTTTGAAAGTATCCTTCCCAACACTGGACATATGATAACAAAAAAATGAACTGTTGCTAAATTTGATGTTACATTGTGTGTGTAAATGGATCGGCTTGGACGAGGTGCTGAAACCCAATGCACAGGACAATAGAGACACTGGAATCAAAATATTCATGAAGCTGAAAATACTGAATTATTTTAGACTAATATTCTTGGACTCTTTTACTGACTAGATATATTTAATAAAATAAATGTATAGGCCACTTTTACTGGTAAGAGAATACATTTGGTATAATCAGGACACAGATATTCCCCCATTGCATTATTATACATTATATTCAACATTATTTATAGTGGTTTATTGTAGTACTGACAGCAAAACTTTGAAAACTTGAATTTTTTCTCACAGTAATTTTTATTTATTTTGGGTGAAATATCTACAATACATATTGTTGCATTTTTGTATTGCGATATATTGTAACACGATATATTGTTAGTTACATCCCTATCTCTGACTGTTTAGGATGGATAGTGTAGACATTGAGACGCAGGGATCGAAAGTCATTGGAGAAAAGCCCCGCCCACACGTGACAGGATTGGTCACATGTTTGTGATGTAGGAAACAGGGGCAGTTTCAAAACACATATTTGAGACCGTCTTTGGTACACTGCAGTTTTAAAGAGAAAATACTCAGAGGAATTTAGCTTAGAAAACACCACATTGACATAAAAAAACCACATTAAAAACTTGACTTTCACCACAGGGGGACTTTAAGACACTAGGGAAGGAGCTGCAAAAATTGCCTCGTTGCAAAACATGAACACAAAAGCTGGTCTGAGAGACGGAAATTGCCATTGCTTCTCAATTCCTATTCAACTGGGTCTCTGCAAATGCCATGGGCATTAATGAGCATCCAATCAATGATGAGTAATAGGGTCATTTGCTGATTGCAAGCACTTAAGTAATTAGCGCTAATAACACTCTGAATGTATTCCAATTGTCTTTGCCATTGCCTCGCTATAAAGAAATACTCGAGTCGTTTTGCATATCTGCAGGTCCTAAATACGTTTTTTAGAGGGGAAATATTTCTCTCCTAAAAAAAAACAGATTCCCGAGGCTCCAAATTTCATTTCAAATTTTCCTGAAAAGTGTCAGAGTTGCGACAGGCCGGAGAGTAATGTGTGCAATATTCAGGGACGCAGTTGCACAGATGATGCCTGAATATGAGGAATAATTCAAACCCACCATCAAAGATCTCCAGAATATCAAACTCTTTCTCCGTCTGGAAGAGTTCAAAGTGCAGTGTGATGTTGTAGCCCTTCTCCACGTTGATCATCCATGAGCACATCTGAAGGTTGGGGTAGCTGTCGGGATAACCTGGACTCAGGATTACACCCGTCGAGTCGTACAGAACCTCGTTGTCGGGACATTGCACTGCGAAGAAACCAAACGAACATGTGTTAAATACTGCAAAAACCAACACAGACTCACTGGAAACACATGCATGAGCCGCAAAAAGGCTAACTGAATTTCAAAATAACACAATCCACATTAAACCCGATAGTGTTAACAAAAGCCAATGCATTTTCTGCATTTTAGCTTGCGTTTACTTTAAGCTCTTTATCATGTGACGTGCAATGCTGTACTGATTGAGCTAACAAATAAGGAAAAAAAAAGGCTTGTTATTTCATGCAAATGTCAAAAAGTATTAGTTTACTAATCATGCATTATGGCATAATCATAATTCTAATTAGTGTGAAAAGGAATACGTTTTGCTGGTTTTATTGCCAGTGTTCATTTCAGCTGGAAACTGCAGTGGACTGTAATATTTTGTGTAAAAAAAAAAAATATATATATATATTTAGGTAGATTCATATTTTTCAAGCCAGTCAATGTTGGCTAAAACATCATCTGAATACAATAAACTACAGTATAAACTGATTGCATCAGCATGTTATATGATTATATATTTCCCGAATGGAACCATTTTCACTTTATCATCAATTTATTTTACACTTTACCCCCGAAGACCACTTATAATGTCAAGCATAAAATAAATGTTTCTTGCCTCATAATTTACTTTTAGCCAACATGACAAGTTTCCTCTGACAAGTAATTTGTTGGTTCTCACTGAAAGTGAAAATGTGACATCACTCAATCAGAACATTTTATGTTTAATAAACAGCTTTGTGGAGTGCACTTTTGCAGAGCTACTCAACACGATGCCATAGGAAGGAAAACTTCAATTCCCATAATGCACTGGGCATGTTGCCGGCCACGCCCACTCTACTCCTATTGGATAAGAGTCAAAAACCGCCTTGCTTTAGTAGGAAATACTTCTTTGCAAACGTTTAGTCATAATAGTGTGATAGTGAATGTTTGAGTTAATTTCGGTTCTGAGTTGAAGGCTGCAAAAAATCGTAAATATGGAGAGAATATGAAAAACCTGGACGAGCATGAACATTTACATATTTAAACATACTACTGACAGTGCAACAATACAAAGTGGGTTAAAAAATAGATAAGTTACACTTTAAGCTTTAAGGCGCTGATATACTTCAAGCTCAAACTGGTGTGACAATTTGAAACGAAATCAGTTCAGTTCTTTTAGCATTTGTTTTGATTCTGTAAAACTGTTGCTCTGGCTGGTAAACACCTTCAAACTCCCATTGGCCGATGGTGATGATGTAATAAGTGGGTGTGGCTCTGAGGCTCCACCTTCTTCGGTTGATTACTTCTGTTCAGTCCGTTGAGGTCAGACACGAGTAAAAACATGAACACGCTGGAGAGACGCTTTATAGTAGAAACTGGAGCTGTGATTGTAATTAACTGACACGGTTTCTCATTTTTAAATATGTAAAGCTGCTTGCTTTTAAACAATCTGCTGTATGAATAAAAGTGACGTGACTTTACTCAGAGCTGCTGCAAACATATTCACATCGCTATAATCAGATGCTTTTTGAACGGCTGTTTCTCACCACTGTGTTTTTTAGGTTTTTCTTTTTTTTTAAGAGTAAAGCGCAGCAGAAATTTACATATTCATCTAAACGTCGCTCTCAGCAATGTGGATGGCAGCTGTTCATGTATCTTTTACCCTTAAAGTCCCCCTGAAGTGAATAATTGTATCCCTTAAAACTCATCTTTGTTCACCAAGTGACACATTTAAACGTTTTTCCTTGAAAAAATATCCTGAATTTCCTTAAAATAGCGTGAATGTAACTCGACACCCTTGCCTCATTTAGTATGCGTGGTTCTATGAATATGCAAATGAACCCCGCCTCCACTCACTCACTCACTCACTCAGAGATCCACTGGTTGACGATCACACGTTGATCTGATTGGTTACAAGGTAGTTTGTGACGTCAGAAACACCAGCGATTTCAAAGCGTGTTTTTGAGACTGTCTTTGGTTCACTGCAGTTTTAAGGAGAAAATACTCAGCAATGCTGTCGACTTATGAATTTACACATGATTTAAGCACATATAAACAACATTAAAAGCGTAATTTTTTTCACCACTGAGGGACTTTAAGCGAAGAACGAAAAAACTTCAGTGGGCCTTTAAGCACAACTCCACTCCAAAAGAGCCTAACAACTAGCGGCAGAGCTAACGACTTGCGACACGACATCAGGACGAACACACACACACACACACACGAGACAGCGTGTCGAATGCGCTGCCAAACTCACCCTGGCACACAGGAGGAGGAGCGTCCATCTGGAGTCTCTCGCCCAGCCGACAGGTCAAGATCTCGGACCCGAGCAGCGAGAAGCCCGGCAGGCACCGGTACCTGATGATGTCTCCTGTTAGGCAATCACACACACACACATCTTTCCCACGGCAGCTAGTGCTCAACAACACATTAGCTAATTAAGACCTGACCGCTTACACACTCCTGACAGTAATGATGACAAATGCAGAGCGTCGGTGTTATTTTCCCCACAGAAAGAGGCATTTTCTTTCACATTAAATAAGAAACGCTGGATTGTGAAGGTGGGCACTTTCTCGATGCGTGACAAATCTACACAAACAAGTGATCATCAAACGTTGTTCTTGCGTGCTTCGACTAGTCTTAGATATGGTCTGTTATTTTAACAAGGAAATATAGTACATATGACAACTGGGTTACTGGGTTTTAGTTCTTGTTAATGTTAATCTCACAGGGAACGAGTATCATCCATTGATATGAGGTTTTCTTACCAATCATATATTCTTTTTACTTATTTGGAGTAACTTTTTTATTTTTATTTTTTGAACATAGATGTAAGTGGGTTGTTGCAAGTATGTAAGCACATGGTAGGAGTGTGTGAATATGCGTGGTCATAGATGTACTGTATGAATGTAAGTATAAGCATTGCACATATGCATAATTATATATGTACATATAGTTTCTCTTTATGTATTTGTGTATATATAGGTATATGACATTTAATATATATATATATATATATTTATGCATAAATATATATTTAATGTATATAATTTGTATGCATTTTTTTGCATTGTTAATTTTATTTAGTCATTTCATTTTCTTTATTTTTCTCTTTTCTCACGTTTATGTATTCATACCTTTACATGTCTTTATTTACGTATTCAGTTCAACATGTATGACTTATAACTATAACAAGACTATTATACTTATAACATTCAGGAATGAACACAATGTAAAGTCTTGTTTCAACATATCGTATTGCTGTTAATGGTTCACTGTTTATGTAAAGCTCAATAAAGAACAAAAAAGTGATAATAAATGTAAAAAAACCCATAATTGTTCTTACCGATCTGGAATTCCTCATCTTCAGCCAGGACTTCTGCGTTGGCGACGAGCGCGGGAGGTTGACAGACACGGAGTTGGTAAGCTGGGAACGAGATGGCGAGATACGTGATGTTTAGTGCTCGTTTAAGTGATAACGCTTTGAAAACAACCCACACAATTACATCTTAAATCATCACACCTGTCACTGGAGTTTTTCTTAATGCACAACACAATTACACGAGAGTATGAATCATAATCACAGTCTCAGCATCTGCCTTGCCAACACTCATTATGCACATTGTCTAATTGCAATGAGTTTCTAAAAGAGGATTATATACATTAATAACTTCTATTACTGGTGTGTTATGATAATAATCACTATTTTGATGTAACATCTTTTGAAGAGGTAAGATGTTGAGCAGAACATGTATTATTCACACATATTAAGAATTGTTTCTACAAACTACATGCTTTAGTGCAGAAATGCTGAGAAATTATGTTTATATACATATTCAAAAAGAAAGATAATACTATAATATTAAAAGTGTTTAATTTCAATGCAATCATTTTTGCTAATAAATGTAATTAAATGTAAAGTAATATATTGTTCATGCTAAACAACCTGCTAAAAAATATTATCAAAATAATACACATGTGGTTTTGCTGTAACTTAAAATGTAGTAATTTAATTAATTTGCTTAATTTTTTTAATGTTGACACAATAAATGAAAACATTGCAGATGAATAAATAAAGTTAAGGTGTTTTTTTTTTAAATAATATAATAAAAAAAAATAATAAAAAGTATTTTTTAACTGTATGAAATATATTAAATGAACCTGCTAATAAATGTAAAAATTTTCTGTAATTATCATTGATTATTATTAGACAAAACATTATAAAAATGGCAGCATGTAAAAGTAGAATTGATAAATGAACTGAAGAGTGTTTTCATGCAACCTGCCGACACAAACACAAGGAAGGTTGTAACATAGTTAAGGATTTGTTTAAATGAGTTTTCATCCAGCAAACGCTCTCAGTATCTTAACATCATGAAGATTTACACACAGTTAAATGACCTCTATAATATTAGACGGCACCACTGATAAACAAAAGCACATCTCATTTAAAATTCATCATCAGGAGAAACAGAAAAACTCAGCTGTTACTACGCTTACACATTAAAAGCAATTTCAAGCTGGAGAATGGGCATTTTGGCAGCTCTGGGACCACAAGCATCTTATTTTATTATCTTTTAAAACTCTAACGAGCTTTGTGCTTTGCAGCTCTTGACTTAACTTCCTTATGCTGTATTGCTTTATCGGTAAACCTCAAAAGCATCAGCAGAAAATATGCTAACGCACATATTATTGTCCTTTATCGAATAACACTTTCCCGTCGCAACGACAAAACGGATTAGAGAAATCTGATGGGGTTAAAGGTCATCTGTCGTGTTCAGATGCTATTTCCTCTGTTAAATGCTCTGTTCAATAACCTAGAGCATCGCAAAGCATCAAACGCGGAGATAACTGATTCTGGACACATGTTAATGCAGCATTGCATGCATCTTTACCAGGAAACACAAATGCATATTTCATTGTAAAACCAGAAATAATTGGCAAAATTGAAGTAAATTCTAATTAAAACTAGTGCTGGGCTACGATTAATCGTGATTAATTGCATCCAAAATAAAAGTTCGTGTTTACATAATATATATACGTGTGTACTGTGTATAATTATTTTGCATATATAAATACACACATATGCATGTATATACTGCATTTATATTTGTACCAAATTCATATTATAAACAAATGTAAATATTTTATATATAAATAACACATTTTTCTTAAATATATACATGCATGTGTGTGTATTTATATATACATAATAATTATACACAGCACACACACACATATATTTTGTAAACACAAACTTATATTTTGGATGCGATTAATCGTTGCCCAGCACTAATTAAAACCCATGCATGTTAAATGCAAACTCTGTCCAGTCTCCATACGCATCTGCCTGTACGATACACACAATATAGTGCATTTCCAACCGTAACTTATGAGGTTTCATAACAGCAAGGATTGTGCCTGAGAAGCAGCTGCGTATGTTTCTACTCCTGCTCGTTCAGAAATGGGTGTTATTACGGATGATGGAAGTTTCCAAACACATTACAGCGCCATCCGCGGCAATAATCGAAGCCATTTTCCAAAGAAACAAGTAATATAATTTCTAGCCTGTGTTTTTGAGAGCAGTAAAACAAAAAGTAAGAGAGCAGAAAGCAGCAACGTGAAACACTTCTAGGAACATAGCTTTTTTTTATATGTATTAACGGTTTATACTATTTTATAGTTATTAATATTCAATTCTGCTTTTGTGTTATTCATTTTCAGGAATGAATGTCTGATTATTTAAATGTAATTGGTATTTTGTCCTAACCCTCAACACACCATTGGTAAACCTCTTTATATATTTAGCCTAATTTTTTCAATATATGAGCCTTATATTCTGGTTTTAAATTCAGTTTATTTGGAACAAAAGACTTTATTTTTCAACTCGTGCATGTGCTTCCTTTTCATTAACTCGTCTGATATGTGACCGGCTTAAAGTGCAGTAAACGGTAAAGCTATTTGCACCACAATCTAGTGTGTTTATTAGTATAATGATAACTTAAAATAATATGAAAACAAATAATAGGTTACAACATCAAAAAGCAGGTATGAACAGCTAAAATAATGTGGGAGGAGTCTGCACTGCACTCGAAACCAAATCAATCACAAACCACAGCCAATCAGAAGAGCGTGTGGGCGGAGTCTGTCTGTAAGCACACTGCAATCGCAACCAAATCAATCACAAACCACAGCCAATCAGAAGAAAGTGTAGGTGGAGTCTCTCTGTAAGCGCACTGCACTCGCAACCAAATCAATCACAAACCACAGCCAATCAGAAGAGCGTGTGGGCGGAGTCTGTCTGTAAGCACACTGCACTCGCAACCAAATCAATCACAAACCACAGCCAATCAGAAGAGAGTGTGGGCGGAGTCTCTCTGTAAGCGCACTGCACTCGCAACCAAATCAATCACAAACCACAGCCAATCAGAAGAGAGTGTGGGCGGAGTCTCTCTGTAAGCGCACTGCACTCGCAACCAAATCAATCACAAACCACAGCCAATCAGAAGAGAGTGTAGGCGGAGTCTCTCTGTAAGCGCACTGCACTCGCAACCAAATCAATCACAAACCACAGCCAATCAGAAGAGAGTGTGGGCGGAGTCTCTCTGTAAGCGCACTGCACTCGCAACCAAATCAATCACAATCCACAGCCAATCAGAAGAGCGTGTAGGCGGAGTCTCTCTGTAAGCACACTGCACTCGCAACCAAATCAATCATAAACCACAGCCAATCAGAAGAGAGTGTAGGCGGAGTCTCTCTGTAAGCACACTGCACTCGCAACCAAATCAATCATAAACCACAGCCAATCAGAAGAGAGGGTGGGCGGAGTCTCTCTGCAAGCACACTGCACTCGCAACCAAAACAATCACAAAACACAGCCAATCAGAAGAGCGTGTGGGCGGAGCCTCTCTGTAAGCACACTGCACTCGCAACCAAACAGATAAGCACAAAATCAAATTCATAAATATTACACCATTTCAACATTTGGAACATCTTTGTTTTAGAATACACTTGTTCGTTCTTGTTTCTTTTAATTTATTTTCTATTTTCATGATCTGAGGTGAATGATCCATCACTGCTTTAGTACGGCTATAAATGATAGTCAAACTTACATTAGATGCTTTTAACATCAAATTAAGCACATAGATTATAATTGTCACACTTTGTAAATTGTTGTTCCAGCCACAACTTCGCAGAAACAGAAGCCGTTTCTAAAGTAGAATTGTCGATGGTTAGGACAAAAACTCTGATTGACATGGAAAAGATGCTTTTTAATGCGTGTCACGGCCTTTAAATACACTGAAAGGCTTGAACATTCAAATCTGAATGGCTGCACCTGCTCTTTTGTTAAAAATGAGGTGGAAAGATAATAAAAAATTGAATCATTTCCATGGGTCTAGTCTTTGCATCAGTTTGAGGTTTAAAGGGATAGTTCACCCAAAAATGAAAAATTAGCCCATGATTTACTCTCCCTCAAGTCATCCTAGGTGTTTATGACATTCTTCTTTCGGACGAATACAATCAGTTATATTAAAAATGTCCTGACTCTTCCAAGCTTTATAATGGCAGTGAATGGCTGTTTCTATTTTGAAGTCCATAAAAGTACATCTTTCCATAATAAAAGTGCATCAATCCATCATAAAAGTGCATCTATCCATAATAAAAGTGCATCTATCCATCATAAAAGTCCATCTATCCATTATAAAAGTGTATCTATCCATGATAAAAGTGCATCTATCCACCATAAAAGTGCATCTATCCATCATAAAAGTGCATCAATCCATGATAAAAGTGCATCTATCATCATAAAAGTGCATCAATCCATGATAAAAGTGCATCTATCCATCATAAAAGTGCATCTATCATCATAAAAGTGCATCAATCCATGATAAAAGTGGATCAATCCATCATAAAAGTGCATTAATCATCATAAAAGTCCATCTATCCATCATAAAAGTGCATCTATCCACCATAAAATTGCATCAATCCATCATAAAAGTGATCTATCATCATAAAAGTGCATCAATCCATCATACAAGTGCTTTAATCATCATAAAAGTCCCTCTATCAATCATAAAAGTGCATCTATCCATCATAAAAGTGCATCTGTCCATCATAAAAGTGCATCCGTCCATCATAAAAGTGCATCTATCCATCATAAAAGTGCATCTATCCATCATAAAAGTGCATCAATCCATCATAAAAGTGCTTTAATCATCATAAAAGTGCATCTATCCATCATAAAAGTGCATCCGTCCATCATAAAAGTGCATCTATCCATAATAAAAGTGCATCTATCCATCATAAAAGTCCATCTATCCATTATAAAAGTGTATCTATCCACCATAAAAGTGCATCTATCCATCATAAAAGTGCATCAATCCATGATAAAAGTGCATCTATCATCATAAAAGTGCATCAATCCATGATAAAAGTGCATCTATCCATCATAAAAGTGCATCTATCATCATAAAAGTGCATCAATCCATGATAAAAGTGGATCAATCCATCATAAAAGTGCATTAATCATCATAAAAGTCCATCTATCCATCATAAAAGTGCATCTATCCATCATAAAAGTGCATCTATCCATCATAAAAGTGCATCTATCCACCATAAAAGTGCATCTATCCATCATAAAAGTGCATCAATCCATGATAAAAGTGCATCTATCATCATAAAAGTGCATCAATCCATGATAAAAGTGCATCTATCCATCATAAAAGTGCATCTATCATCATAAAAGTGCATCAATCCATGATAAAAGTGGATCAATCCATCATAAAAGTGCATTAATCATCATAAAAGTCCATCTATCCATCATAAAAGTGCATCTATCCACCATAAAATTGCATCAATCCATCATAAAAGTGATCTATCATCATAAAAGTGCATCAATCCATCATACAAGTGCTTTAATCATCATAAAAGTCCCTCTATCAATCATAAAAGTGCATCTATCCATCATAAAAGTGCATCTGTCCATCATAAAAGTGCATCCGTCCATCATAAAAGTGCATCTATCCATCATAAAAGTGCATCTATCCATCATAAAAGTGCATCTATCCATCATAAAAGTGCATCTATCCATCATAAAAGTGCTTTAATCATCATAAAAGTGCATCTATCCACCATAAAATTGCATCAATCCATCATAAAAGTGATATATCATCATAAAAGTGCATCTATCCATCATAAAAGTGCATCTATCCATCATAAAAGTGCATTAATCATCATAAAAGTCCATCTATCCATCATAAAAGTGCATCTGTCCATCATAAAAGTGCATCTATCCATCATAAAAGTGCATCTGTCCATCATAAAAGTGCATCTATCCATCATAAAAGTGCATCAATCCATCATAAAAGTGATCTATCATCATAAAAGTGCATCTATCCATCATAAAAGTGCATCAATCCATCATAAAAGTGCTTTAATCATCATAAAAGTCCCTCTATCCATCATAAAAGTGCATCTATCCATCATAAAAGTGCATTAATCATCATAAAAGTCCATCTATCCATCATAAAAGTGCATCTATCCATCATAAAAGTGCATCTATCCATCATAAAAGTGCATCTGTCCATCATAAAAGTGCATCTATCTATCATAAAAGTGCATCTATCCATCATAAAAGTGCATCTATCCATCATAAAAGTGCATTAATCATCATAAAAGTCCATCTATCCATCATAAAAGTGCATCTATCCATCATAAAAGTGCATCTATCCATCATAAAAGTGCATCTATCCATCATAAAAGTGCATCTATCCATCATAAAAGTGCATCAATCCATCATAAAAGTGATCTATCATCATAAAAGTGCATCTATCATCATAAAAGTGCATCAATCCATGATAAAAGTGGATCAATCCATCATAAAAGTGCATTAATCATCATAAAAGTCCATCTATCCATCATAAAAGTGCATCTATCCACCATAAAATTGCATCAATCCATCATAAAAGTGATCTATCATCATAAAAGTGCATCAATCCATCATACAAGTGCTTTAATCATCATAAAAGTCCCTCTATCAATCATAAAAGTGCATCTATCCATCATAAAAGTGCATCTATCCATCATAAAAGTGCATCTATCCATCATAAAAGTGCATCAATCCATCATAAAAGTGCTTTAATCATCATAAAAGTGCATCTATCCACCATAAAATTGCATCAATCCATCATAAAAGTGATATATCATCATAAAAGTGCATCTATCCATCATAAAAGTGCATCTATCCATCATAAAAGTGCATTAATCATCATAAAAGTCCATCTATCCATCATAAAAGTGCATCTGTCCATCATAAAGTGCATCTATCCATCATAAAAGTGCATCTGTCCATCATAAAAGTGCATCCATCCATCATAAAAGTGCATCTATCCATCATAAAAGTGCATCAATCCATCATAAAAGTGATCTATCATCATAAAAGTGCATCTATCCATCATAAAAGTGCATCAATCCATCATAAAAGTGCTTTAATCATCATAAAAGTCCCTCTATCCATCATAAAAGTGCATCTATCCATCATAAAAGTGCATTAATCATCATAAAAGTCCATCTATCCATCATAAAAGTGCATCTATCCATCATAAAAGTGCATCTGTCCATCATAAAAGTGCATCTATCTATCATAAAAGTGCATCTATCCATCATAAAAGTGCATCTATCCATCATAAAAGTGCATTAATCATCATAAAAGTCCATCTATCCATCATAAAAGTGCATCTATCCATCATAAAAGTGCATCTATCCATCATAAAAGTGCATCTATCTATCATAAAAGTGCATCTATCCATCATAAAAGTGCATCTATCCATCATAAAAGTGATCTATCATCATAAAAGTGCATCTATCCATCATAAAAGTGCATCAATCGATCATAAAAGTGCTTTAATCATCATAAAAGTCCCTCTATCCATCATAAAAGTCCCTCTATCCATCATAAAAGTGCATTAATCATCATAAAAGTCCATCTATCCATCATAAAAGTGCATTAATCATCATAAAAGTCCATCTATCCATCATAAAAGTGCATTAATCATCATAAAAGTCCATCTATCCATCATAAAAGTGCATCTATCCATCATAAAAGTGCATCTATCCATCATAAAAGTGCATCTATCTATCATAAAAGTGCATCTATCCATCATAAAAGTGCATCAATCCATCATAAAAGTGATCTATCATCATAAAAGTGCATCTATCCATCATAAAAGTGCATCAATCGATCATAAAAGTGCTTTAATCATCATAAAAGTCCCTCTATCCATCATAAAAGTCCCTCTATCCATCATAAAAGTGCATCTATCCATCATAAAAGTGCATTAATCATCATAAAAGTCCATCTATCCATCATAAAAGTGCACCTATCCATCATAAAAGTGCATCTATCCATCATAAAAGTGCATCTATCCATCATAAAAGTGGATCTATCCATCATAAAAGTGCATCAATCCATCATAAAAGTGCATCTATCCATCATAAAAGTGCATCTATCCATCATAAAAGTGCATCAATCCATCATAAAAGTGCATCAATCCATCATAAAAGTACATCCATCCCTTTAATCCAGCTCTCCTCTATAGGTGGCGCTGTCACAGAAAACAGGAATATAATACAGCAGAAATCTGAATGTACACAATGCAGTTTCACGGCACAGTTTGAGCTGAATGTGTGTACGTCAACCGCGTATGTAAAGAACATGTTCTGTGGGCGTGAGGGAATGAGCCGGATAATCAACATGACAACAAGCAACACACACACACACACACACACACACACACACACACATACACACACACACACACACACACACACACACACACACACACACACACACACACACACACACACACACACACACACACACACACACACACACACACACACACACAATCAGCAACCTGAGCCGTGGTGAAGAGCAACACTAAAGCGGGAAACTGCTCACCATGGAAACGCAGAACAAAGAATCCGCTGGTGCTGAAGTCGCTGTGGAACTTTAGCAGGATCTGATTGGATGTGCTGTAAACGAACTCCTGAGACGAGCTCCCGCTGAACTGCCCAATCTGTGGAGATGTTGGGTCAGGGCCGTCCCTACAGGAGACAGAAGACACGCGTTTAAAACATCCTCCACTTCTTCTGTTCGCTGATATAATACACTCTCTCTCATATAAAGAACAACATCTCTTTTCTGTCGCTCTCATTCAAAACCCTCAGTACTGAGTTACACTATTGCTTCTGAATCCTGTAATTCGTAATGTTTTTTAATTAGGAAGACGGGCCTTTATGAAACTATTTTGAAACCATCAGATTACAGAAAGGTAGAATAAACAATTAAAGCAATGTAGCTTTCTAAACTACTCAACTTTAGTGTGTCCTGCAGAAAATAATCGTTCATTTATGAGTTGAACCAGTAAATCATAAAATTATTATCATGGGAAACCTTTGAGCATGTTCATTAAATATATATGACAGATAAAGGATAGATATAAAGGATTGGTCTTAAGCTGTAACTGTGAATGTTTATTATTAAATTTTATAACAGATCAGCTACTTCAAGCCTTTATGTATAATGCATTATAATAATGGTGATTATAATACACATTATAATGCATTATATCGCTTCATAAATAACTGTAACCAAAGTAAAAATGCATTATAATATTTGCAGATTCCTTGTTGTATCTGAAACTGTTTGTGCATTATACTTTCTAAAGCTGTTCAATGAATATATAATATTATAACTGTGCTTACAATTATTCATGATGTACATTACAATTTATAATAAATGCATTAAAATACTTTTATAATGCATTATGCATAAAAGCTTTAAGTTTTACCACAGAGACTAATGTAAACTTTTCCTCTAACGTTTATCTTCAGACTTTTTGATGTTTATGGAAAATGTCCTCCTTGCCCCAATAAGAGTCACAATGTCATGGCCACAGATTTCGCACCGTGAGAATTAAATTATTAAATGAAACAGTGTGTGTTTCCACTATTGCACCTTGAAGTGTTCTGTATGTAAACCACCCTTCGCATGAGAAATGAGGAACAACAGTGTTGAGCTTTGAATATGCATTGATATGTAAATTTGAGAGGTCATACTCTATGAAAAATTATTTCTGAATACGCCATTCCTGGGGAAGGATTTACACTGAGTACATCAAAGCCTTTTATTTTGGAAAAGCAGGAAAAATCCTATTTTCCATGATGTGAACACAAGCGTCAACACTTTGCATCGCACCAGTCACTCCAGCACAGATGTTCACTCGTGGAGAAAATATAAGAGACAGAAATGTGTGAAACAAAACAGATAAAAGACTGAAAGTGTTACGCAAGT
The DNA here is from genome assembly GCF_051911475.1 of Siphateles boraxobius. Lineage (NCBI taxonomy): Eukaryota > Metazoa > Chordata > Actinopteri > Cypriniformes > Leuciscidae > Siphateles > Siphateles boraxobius. Next base: position 1,667,122 of record NW_027508741.1, on the reverse strand, counting down.
CTCCGATGTTCATGGACAAAGACAAACTCTCTGGTGGAATCCTTGACAAATCACTTTGATGGATCCAAACTCACTCTTGGTAATTGTTTCTTTTATTTTTTACAGGTTTGAAACAGTAGCCCTCAATAACGCCATCAACAAACAGCGCTTTTCATTTAGTCTCAAATAAAAATTGCTTGGCATTGAACTCGCTAGACATCGCCCAAAAACAGGATGTTTATAATTTGTTCATCACTGGCCATTTAACAAACATTAATTAATTATTTAAGTAAATAAAATTAATACATTTATGGCAAATGTGAAGTTGTTGTTTTTAAATCTAATTAGTAGTAGTAGTAGTAGTAACAACTATAATAATAATAATACATATAATAATACATATAAAATATTGTATTGGCCATTTAAAAACAAACAAACAAACAAATAAATAATACAAAAACAAATAAATGTCAATTGTACAATATAAAATGTTGTTCATGATAAGTCATTTAAAAACATAACAAACAAACAAACAATAAATAAATAAAGAAAATAATTTATCTATGGCGATTATGCAGGAGTTGTTTTGCAATCTTCTTCTTCTTATTATTATTATTGTTATTAATACCAGAGAGTTTGTCCTTGTCCATGAAGAAGTGTCAAGTGGCTGGTACAAAAGCAAAATGTTAAATAATAATAACAATAATAATAATAATAATAATTATTATTATTTGTCACAAGTCATAATACTGACAAAAATATATTGTTCATCATCGACCATGTAAAAAAACAATAACAATTGTACATTATAAAATATTGTTCATCATCAGTCAATATAAAAATATAACAATAAATAAATAAATAAATAAATAAATAAATAAATGAATAAATAAATAAATAAATAAATTGCAATTGTGCCGTTGTTGTTTTGCAATCTAATGGTTATTAAATTATTATTTTTATCATATTAAGAAAAGTAATTATGAATTTGCATAAAATAGATTATAAGTGACGATGATCAGACTCTGAAACAGTAAAATAATCATCATCTCTATCCTGAAGGTTATTCTGTGAGCATAACTGGTGTGTGAGCGGTGTGTGTCCTGTGGTTATATGAGGCTCGTGTTTAGGTGAGATTCTTCTGGCAGGACTCGTACCAGATGGTGATGTAGTCGTAGATGGGCTCGGTGTTGAGCACGCTGAAGTTGATGTGGATGCCGTTGCCTGGAGGGACTCGGATGCTCCAGATGCAGTCTTTCAGATTGGGGTAATCGGCCGGGTGTCCCGGAGAGTAGATGGTGCCGTTGAGTGCGGTGATATTACCACCACAAAGAGCTGAAGGATGACCAATCAACACAGAGAATCACAATTATACAGATACAACAAGCACTAATGCAGCGGCGTCAAACTTACGTTCAGTTTAATGCATGCAGAAAAGCATTCATATATGGTCCACATTTACCACTGAAGCTTGAATAGAATTTACGGTAACACTTTACAATAAGTTAACATTAGTGAACATGAACTAATAATGAACTAATGCATGTATACAGCATTTATTAATCTTTGTTAATGTTAATTCGAACATTTACTAATACTTTATTAAAATCTTGTTAACATTAGTTAATGCACTGTGAACTAACATGAACAAACAGCTGTATTTTAATTAACTAACATTAACAAAGATTAACAAATACAGTAACAAATGTTTTGCTCTTGGTTAGGTTATGTTAGTTAGTGCATTAACTAATGTTAACTAATGAACCTTATTGTAAAGAGTTTAATTAAAACCTTTATGGCCTGGTTTCACAGATAGAGCTTAGATTAAGCCAGGATTAGGTATTTTTTTTAAGTATTAAATTTGGTTATTTTTCTACACACAAAATAACGTCACAATGCCGGTCTTGGCGCATATTCTAATAAACACAGTCAGTTACGTTTTAAGTGAACGTAAATAGTTAAGAAAGAAAACACGTGTAACAGTATATTGGACCCGTGCGTCAGGTCTTAAAGCGACAGCAGACTAAACTATGAGTAAAGTGAAAGCGGGGGAATGTTTCAGTATTTTCTGTGAGAAGGGCTAGAAGGCGAAAGGTTTGTTGGGTACCGTCACATCGAGGCACAGGATGGTTCCAGTTGCGGCTGATGCCATGCAAACACGTGAGCGCCGATTCCCCCAGAAGTGTGTATCCCGGCAGGCACTGGAACGAGATGGTCATTCCCACGCCCAAATCACTGCCGATCACCAGTCCGTTCCGGAAGGGCCGCGGATCCGGACACCTCTGCAGCTCATAAGCTGAACACAAACAACAACTGTGTTATTTTACTTATGAGCAGAAGGTTTTATCCAGTGAGAAGCCATAATGAAAACCAATATCAAGTAGGCCGTGTTACAACCAAAGTGTTTTTAGCCAGCTGAAAACGCTAGACACTGATTTCGCAGATAATTTGTTTCATACTAAAAATGTATTAGTCCCGCCCTTCCTCCACTGTGATTGGACACCTGGTTAAAAAGTGACAGTGATGAGCGCTGCGTTTTACCCAAAGTTGAACATTCTTCAACTCTCGGCGACCTGTAAAAAACGGGGAGCGCTCGGTGCTTCAGCGTGAAAAAAACGCTCAGCGCCTTGTTACCCTCATGGTGTTGTAAAAACGCGGCGCTCCCATTGAAAACAATTGAAAAATACGCCAGCCGCGTGAAAAAAGCGATTTGGTGAACACATGGCCTTATATAACAGGGAAATGTTGGGTGTATCAAATTATAAGTAATGTAATCAGATTACTTTTACAGATTACATCAATGTTTTCATTACAGAAAGCCTCTGTGCATTACTTTCAATTTCCTTTAACATGGACAGCTGTCAGTTACTTAGTTGATAAAGTAACTCGGATATATTGTTGTAAATTTAAAATAGGTGTAAACTTACAAGTAACTTGAGTTACCTAATCAGATTTCTTTTTTTCAAGTAACTCAGGACTCGACATTAAATCCGCCGACCTGCCAAATGCCGGTGTGTTTCAGTAGTGGCGTGTAACTCCTACTAGTTACTTTGGCAGGTTACCTCACATAACTCCGCCTCTCAGTACTAAATTGAGTTCTTTTTCACTGGTTATTATGCTTGAACAGTCAAATAAAACACACAAAATAATGTCAATATGCCGGTTTTAGCAAGAATTCTCGTCAGTTTTATTTTAAGTAAACGTAAACAGTTGAGAAAGTAAATGCATGTGTAACAGTATAATGGATCTGTGCGTCAGGTCTTAAAGTGACAGTAAACTAATATACCGGCTGCCATAAGGAACACCAATATCAATTATATAGCCGGGCAATGTTGGGTGTAACAAATTACAAGTAATGTTAGTAAAGTAATCAGATTACTTTTTTACAGATTACTTCAATGTTTTCACTGAAGAAAGCCTCTATGCATTATTCACGATTTCTCTTAATATTGAGACAGGAGAGCTGTCCATTACTTATTTGATAAAGTAACTCAGATATTTTGTTTATAAATTTAAAAGCAGTGTTGGGGGAACACATTATAAGTAACACGAGTTACTGAATCAGATTACCTTTTTTTCCAAGTAACATCCTGTAAATTTCATGAACTTGACATTAAAACCTAACAAATGCATCAAACATGTACATTTGATTATGCAGGAACTTCTCCTATGGCTTCAGATTGCAATAGAAATTATGCAAGACAAAGTTCTAAACTAGTTTAGTTTAATTTCAATAAACTTATTGTCCATGATCTGGAAAATGCTTAGACAATTAACATACATAATTATTAAAGAAAGCATAAAATAACTTTTAATTCTAAGTAATTTAGAGAACATAAAGAGTCATAATTATCATCTAAAAAGAAATGTCTAAACTTAGCAGACTTGTCACAAACACACACTCAAACACTGGTACGCATGCAAGCACGCGCACGCACACACACACACACACACACACACACACACACACACACACACACACACACACACACACACACACACACACACACACACACACACACACACACTACAAATGTTGTGACTAATACTGAAAAGTTCTGTCAAAGCAAGCAGTTTCACTGAGGATGAGAACTTCTATTTATAACATCAAAACCTCAAGTGAAGAGAGACATCTTACTGTACGGGAACCATAAAGTCAGAACAGTGACACATTCCTGTTCTCTAAACCACAAAGACACAAGGGGTGGAAAATAAAAAATAGACTTTTAAAACTTCTGAGTAAATCTTACTAGGGATTTGAGGGTGGTTGTTCCGTAATCACTTACTACAGTAAAAGCAAACCTGTCTTCAGGACATCATGCATGAACAAAAGGGAAGAGTTTATCACTTAGATTTAGAGGTCTGTTTGAATCTCTAATCATACAGTATTAGCAATAGTTAACGGAATGGTTGATTATGATTTCACTTTTTTAACTTTAAATAGTGTGTAATGTTGCTGTTGGTGCATGAACAGTATCTGCAAAGCTGCTGCGCTGAAAGTTCAACGTAAGCAGAGATATCGTATTTTTAAAAATCAGGAAGTTTAATGTCTACAAAAACGACTCGAATGGGACTACAACGAGATACTGCCGGGTTTTATACGTAACTAACCCATAAATTTACATCAACCCTCCCTCCGGAATATGCAAAAAAGGGGGCGTGGCCATATTTCTGCAGCTTTGTGGAAGAGGAGGAGTTATAGTGGAGAGCAGTAGCCATGCCGTCGAAAGTGTATTATTTTCACCCAGCTGTCAGGTCTTCTGTGTTCGGCCTTCATACGGACGCTGTAGTTCGTCAACAATGGCTACAATTTATGTTTGATTATGTTCCTGAAAATTACAATCGTAATTTAGCTCTCTGTGCTGCGTATTTTACGGAAGACAGCGTCCAGAATCTCCACGAATTCAATGTCGGATTCAACAACAAACTGTTACTAAAGCATGAAGCAGTTCCAACTTTAAAACCAGAGGCAGCAGTTGTTGGGCCACAACCTGTAAGTAAGACTTAATCATTTTAAATGTATTTGCATGTATAATTTCAGACGTAATGTTTTAGTTTTATCAAGGACGTAAACAAATGCCAGCGCTGGCTTTAGTAGCCACTTAGTTATGCTATTTCGTGTGTCTATGACAAACGCGTACAAACATTTTGGACCTGAATTTGTAATTATGTACTAATTTTGTAAATGTATTTTCCATGTATACTTTATGACGTAATTTTTCGATTTGATCAAGAACGTAAACCAATGCCAACGCTGTTTAGCTAGTTAGTTCTTTGCTATTTTGTGTGTATAAGACAAACGTGTATAAAGTTAAAAAATTATATGTAAATCGCAACAGCAAACTTCAGCTGCTGTTATCAGATGTGTTCACGTTCTGTTGGCATTTTCACACAGTTGCCACATGTACACCTAAAGAAAATGATACACAGAGTAAACTAAGTTTTGTGAATAGATAAACGGTTGTTCATTATATCGATAAAACAAAAACTTTAAAAAACGCCATTACTCTGTCATTTATTCAGTTATATTAAACATTTAATCAGGAGAAAACCGTATCTCAAAAGCTAACAAGCAGCAGTAGCATTTTCAAGCGTATCGAAAGTCTTATATAATAATAGTAGAATAGAATAATAATAATGATTCAAAAATGAATCATTCAGAAACATACAAAAATGAATCATTCATTACCATTCAGAAACGTTTTGTAAGAGCCGTGTTTGGGGAGGTTCTGCTTGACTCTCTTCATTGCCGCTTTCTGGGTCTGATTCTGGCTCAAGCTGATACGCAGTATTGACACCATTATTTACATTTGACCGGAGCACATGCAGCTTTCGCCTGTAAAGGTAATGGCCGTGAAGTTTCCTACGCAGTTTAGCCAATTGCAACACAGCGGCCCAACTAACCAATCTGAGCCCATTGCCTGTTTCACCGGGATTGGTTTCATAGAATCAGGAAGTCAACCGGTCGTTCAAATGACAGAGGAGAAAGCGGCTTACAACAAAGGTGAAATTTATGAAAAATAAGGCTTTAAAAAAAACAACAACTCGAAGACATGTTACATTAGACCCCATAAACACAGTCATGCAAAGACAAAAAGCAGTAAACCACCCCTTTAAAAGTTACGACGCTAAAAGTTCAAAGCAAAGAGAGATATTTTCTTTTAAAGAAATCGCTTTTTAAGGACAGCAACACATTTTTTAATGGTGTTTTTACGGCCCGTGGAACTACACGACATTCCTCCCGGGTTAGTGACATCACTAACCCTAAAATTTACATAAACCCCGTCCCCGGGAACACGATTTATAGATTATCATGACAGCATATGCTAATCAATAACTAGAAGATACTGTAATTAACTCCATCAGTAAGCATTCATAAACGCTCTGTTGCTCTACATGTTGTCACTTCTTCTCGAGTCTCTCCATCTTTGTCGACTCCGGTTTGAACATATAAAGCTAAACATTTTTGAAATCTTCAGTGCGTTTGTGTGAGGTTATCGTAGCTGCTAACACACACACACACACACACACACACACACACACACACAAGCTCTCGAAGCTCCGCCTTCTGCGCCGGGAGCAGCAGCTAATTTGCATTTAAAGGGATAGACACAAAAACTGCGTTTTTGCTCACCCTCAAAAAGTGACGATTTTAACATGCTATAAAACATATCTGTGGGGTATTTTGAGCTAAAACTTCACATACACACTCTGGGGACATAAGTTACTTATTATACATCTTGTGAAAAGGGCATTATAGGACTCCTTTAAGCTTTCCTTAGATAACAGTACAGTCAAAATGCCGCTTTTAATTGAAAAGACACTGATATTATTTTTAGGCTATCTTTTAATGCTGTGTTGTAGTTGTTAGCATGGTCAAATCCTCTCAGAAAAGCTGCGTCTTTAAACTCATCCCATTGAAATCACCACAGCTAGACATACACATTCCCGCAAGCAACGTAATTATACATGGCTTTTCCATTAAGACCGATCAGTCGACCGATCTATTGAAGTACTAATATCTGTTTTATACCAATGTAATGCACTGACAAACACCAATCACAGTGGAGATGAGAGTCACATGATGAATCAAAGCTCATCACAAGTAGCTTTTCGACAAGCTGAGAAAATGAATACTAATATACAGAAACTGCACTGTGTGATTCACACAAACACTGAACACCATCATGGTAACACACATGGCATTTTTAAAAAGGTAATAAACATTAATTTAATAACATTAAATGTAACATAAAACCCTAATGTACATAACTGATTAGAAAAAAAAAATCATGAAGAAACACATTTCAACAAAAATACATCAAATGTGAAGCGAAAGTTTCGGTTTTTCACTGTAAATTATACAATGACTTTAACAATTTAAAAATTAACGGTATTTTACTGTAAAATTACATTAAATGTACAGTTAGATCTATCACAGTTGTTCACCGTATATAGTACGGAAAACGTTCTGTTAACCCGTTTTTCACCGTAGCATTTTTACAGTATTTTACCGTTAAAATCCCGATCATTTTTCCCAGTGTGTGGACAGGAGAAGTAGGTCTAATCCGTCTTACCTTCGTAGGTGATGTGGAAACCGGGCTTGTTCTGTGAGTAGTCGCTGTGGAAGAAGAAGCTTGTCTCGTGGGTCGTGCTGAAGAAAGACTCGGGAACCACAGGCCCACTGAACCTGTCGATCACCGAACCCGAGTCCAGCGTCCCGCCACGCACTTCCAGGTAATCGTGAACAGACTCCGTGGAGAAGTTCAGGAACTGCAGGTGAATCCCTGTTCATGAACAACAGGAGGAGAGATGAGGCGTTTAACAATCAGACGCTTGAAGAAAAGAAGAAAAATGGGGAACATTTTACAGTAAGGTTCATTAGTTAACATTAATGTATTAACTTCACACTAAAAAAAAATCTGGTTTGTTTCAACCCAAATTTGGGTCAAATATGGACAAACATAGCCATTTTTTAACCCAATGGCTGAGCGCGTCCATATTTGACCCAAATTTAGGTAAAAACAACCCTGCATTTTTTAGAGTGAACATGAACTAACCATGAGCAATACAGTTGTTACTGTATTTGTTCATCTTTGTTAATGTTTGTTAATAAAAATACAGCTGTTTGTTCATGTTAGTTCACAGTGCATTAACTAATGTTAACAAGATTTGAATAAAGTATTAGTAAATGTTGAAATTAACATTAACAAAGATTAATAAATGCTCAAATTAATAAGTGCAGTTCGTTATTAGTTCATGCTAACTAACTTATGTTAACTAACGGACAGAATTTTAATATATGTCAATATATGTAAATTACATAATATACTGTAATGTCAGTGCCCATGTATGTCTGCTCCCGATATGAGAATATATATATTAAAATTCATATATATAAAACACATAGACATATATGAAACTGCAAAATATTGCAAAAATGGCCGTTTTCATGTAAGTGCCATATATTTTCCCGTATATGCACATAAATGTTAAATATATGTAAGACACATATATCAATATATGCATGTACTTATTTCAATGCATCAGTATCACATGCATGTTTGTTTACATACATTTATTAAATATGTGGGAAAAAATATGTATGTCACATATTTTTACTTAATGTTGTCCATATATGTGAGAAACCAATACTATACTGTAATATATGCAGATATATGGTATCATATATGGATGAACTCAAATATTTTCTTCACATGTTCGGACACATAAATGTTCATATATGTTGCAGGCATATATTGTGTTGTCAGATAAGTCAAATATATGTATAGATATACGTCATGCTATTTAAAATATAAGTACATATATGGCCATATATTCCATTTTTGTATGGTTCCCAAAAAATTTGGATACATGTTCAAACGAAAGTTACAGGATACAAACCAAAGCCGACGGGAAGTTTAACCGTCCAGTTGCAGTCAAGCCCACTGGGATAATTCCCAGGAAAACCGGGACTCAGGATAACTCCACTCATCTCGGACAGGAATCCTCCACACTGAGCTTCAGATTCAGGAGTCAACAGAGAGTCAGTGAAGAACATGCACACATTACTGTATATCACACATGCAATGCTGAGAGTAAGAGATTATCAATCAGATATTACAAAATCCGTTACAGATCTAGTGATACACAAAAATAACTCATTTGCACACTTGTGTTCTCGCTACATGTATATTTTAAATGACATTAGATGATATATCTTTCAATATTGTTGAACATTTCATATTGTTGTGATGAAACACATGAAACAATAAAATCAAATCAGATGAAATGCCACAAACGCCACAGTGTTTTAAATTAAACTTTTGAATCCACATTCAATCGCTCAATTTAAAGAAGTAGCATTAAAATGAAATTAAATAAAAATAAAACAATAAATACATAAATTATTTTTCAGTTCATAAAATGAAACGCCACAAATTTAGTGTTCTACATTAAATTGAGCTTAACTTTTAAATCCAAAGTCAATTGCGGAGTTTAAGGAAGTTGAAGTAGAATGGAATTAAATTTAAATAAAATTATAAATAAACTTTTTTTTAGTTTTCAGTATCATACATGCAATGTAAAGCCCAATGTGATACTGAGAGAGAGAAATGATCAGATATTCATCAAGTCCAAACTC
>NW_027508741.1:1612500-1650000 GCF_051911475.1 Siphateles boraxobius | reverse complement strand
GAAAGCTACTAAAGCTATAGGTAATTAAGCTTATTAAATGCATGCACAATATGTAGGCTACACATTCATTATTGATCGTATGCCTAATACAGGGCCGTATACAGGGCTTTATAATCAAAGAGGTCCTAAATTTGAGGTTGGTAGGGGGTTCAAATTTTTTATTTCTCTGATATGTGCATTTCAAGACGTTTTTAAGACCAAAAAGAAAAAGGATAAGAAATAGCTTTAAAACCATGTCAATCTACTGGGCAGTAGATCATTTGTCAATACCTGCTGAGCTTTTTTAATTTACTAAAGGCTACAATTTGTATTATATGCTAAATATGTACACATTCATTATTAATATTGTGCCTAACATGATGAAAACAGCTTTGTTAATGTTTCTTGTCCCCTCACACAATGACAGTAAACTAATTATTACATTACATAAGTCACGTTACATAGGCCTATTTTCAGTTCAAAATGGCGAAGTTAGACAAAACTATATTAGTTAGCCTGATTATTTTTTGTCATTCGTTTAACATTTATGACCAAAAAAAAGTCAAATATGAAATGTTAAGTTTAGCTACTTGCATCTCATCTCGCACTTGACCGTACGCGTTCGAGTCGCACTGTTAAAATTCACGCTCAGCAGCGTCTGTGAACATAAACACCGCCTACTTTGATTTGATTGGTCATCTCAAATAATCTGACATTGACGAGCAGTGACAGACCAATGAGGCTCAGATGAACACACACACACACACACACACACACACACACACACTGTCCTCTGTTTCTGACATGCTCTCTGCTCGGCGCCGCTGCGGATTGAAGATGAAGAACGCGCTGAATCTGATTATAACAAGACTGAAGCGAACACGAATTTGTGTAGCCTACATTAATCACACATTTTTAGGGGGAATAGGCAGAAGTTTAGGGCTGAAGCCCCCCTAAAAAGGGCCTAGCGACGCCCCTGCGCTCAAGATTCGATTCAAAAACAATTCACAGTATGTAAATGATGTAGTTTACTTTGTCCTATGTGAACGATAAGTATAACAATGACGATAATATATAAATATAACTACAATGATAACTATATTAGTATCCAAACTACCCGACTATAATGTTAAGCACAACAATAAGTATAACAAGACTATAGATAATATTAACTATAAATATAGCTATAACGATAACTATATTAGCATCCAAAACACCTGACTATAACTATAAGTATAAAAAGACAATAAAGATAACAATAATATATAAATATAGCTATAACGATAACTATATTAGCATCCAAAACACCTGACTATAACTATAAGTATAAAAAGACAATAACGATAACAATAATATATAAATATAGCTATAACTATAACTATATTAGCATCCAAAATAAAAGTTTATGTTTATGTGTGTTCTCACTGTGTATAATTATTTTATATATATATAAATACACACATATGCATGTACTGTACATATATTTATACATAATTTATATATATATATATATATAGACCCCTTTTGCGCCGACGTCACAATTACGTCACGGTGTTAGCTGGAGGCAAAACATAGTGAAAACTGGACTGAAGGACTCTGTTGTGTTATGTTATGACAATGACAATAATTGTTGTTGATGTTTTTTTGTTGTTGTTTGTTTGTTGTCGTTTTCTTTTACTAGCATTTAATAAAAAAATAAATTAAAAAAAGTGAAAACTGGAGGCGGCCATAGATTCGGCTACATAATAAGGATCTTAAATTATTATTATTTTTATTAAATGTCATCTTGTTGTGTTTCTGGGTGCAAGAATCACCCACTGGATCCAATTTGAAATTTTATCGCATAATGTTTTCTAAATTAGAATCATCTACATTGTTGTGATTGATTGTGATAGACTTTTTGAAGAACCTGGTAAGAAAGAATAATCAAATACATAGTTGATTAATATAATTTGAATACATAAAAAAATATTTTTATTTCTAGAAAATATTCACATCATTAAAATTGCACTTTACATTGTGGTCTTTTGGCCTTGGCGTTGGGCAGGACCGCACAATATAACGTTACCACAAGTCAAGACCATTCATCACATAGTTATAGACATCTGAAGATTTATACGCCCTTAGTTTGTCTTTATGCTGGGTTTCTCTATCAGGTGTAGATGTCAGGCCACTCGACCGAGGTAACGTTAATCCTGTCAGATCCTCCATTGACTGAGTGTGTACGGGTCGGCCAATCTGGTTCCGTCCGTTAAAATTAACTTTTGCAAATAACAATCGCGGCCCTGGACAGTGAGTGACCTTGCACATTAAGATAAAATATGATTTTCTCCCGTCATTGCTAAAAAAAAACAAGCTAACAAAACTTGGAAACTAGTGTTAGTGAAGCGGCCAGAGGGATCTTTCTGCCTCCACCTAAGCTCCGCCTAAAACGTCATGTTTACCAACTGAAAAGGGGTCTATATATACATACACTCACCTAAAGGATTATTAGGAACACCATACTAATACTGTGTTTGACCCCCTTTTGCCTTTAGAACTGCCTTAATTCTACGTGGCATTGATTCAACAAGGTGCTGAAAGCAATCTTTAGAAATGTTGGCCCATATTGATAGGATAGCATCTTGCAGTTGATGGAGATTTGTGGGAAGCTCCCGTTCCGCCACATCCCAAAGATGCTCTATTGGATTGAGATCTGGTGACTGTGGGTGCCATTTTAGTACAATGAACACATTGCCATGTTCAAGAAACCAATTTGAAATGATTCGAGCTTTGTGACATGGTGCATTATCCTGCTGGAAGTAGCCATCAGAGGATGGGTACATGGTGGCCATAAAGGGATGGACATGGTCAGAAACAATGCTCAGGTAGGCCGTGGCATTTAAACGATGCCCAATTGGCACTAAGAGGCCTAAAGTGTGCCAAGAAAACATCCCCCACACCATTACACCACCACCACCAGCCTGCACAGTGGTAACAAGGCATGATGGATCCATGTTCTCATTCTGTTTAAGCCAAATTCTGACTCTACCATCTGAATGTCTCAACAGAAATCGAGACTCATCAGACCAGGCAACATTTTTCCAGTCTTCAACTGTCCAATTTTGGTAAGCTCTTGCAAATTGTATCCTCTTTTTCCTATTTGTAGTGGAGATGAGTGGTACCCGGTGGGGTCTTCTGCTGTTGGAGCCCATCCGCTTCAAGGTTGTGCGTGTTGTGGCTTCACAAATGCTTTGCTGCATACCTCCGTTGTAACGAGTGGTTATTTCAGTCAAAGTTGCTCTTCTATCAGCTTGAATCAGTCGGCCCATTCTCCTCTGACCTCTAGCATCAGCAAGGCATTTTCGCCCACAGGACTGCTGCATACTGGATGTTTTTCCCTTTTCACACCATTCTTTGTTAACCCTAGAAATGGTTGTGTGTGAAAATCCCAGTAACTGAGCAGATTGTGAAATACTCAGACCGGGCCGTCTGGCACCAACAACCATGCCACGCTCAAAATTGTTTAAATCACCTTTCTTTCCCATTCTGACATTCAGTTTGGAGTTCAGGAGATTGTCTTGACCAGGACCACACCCCTAAATGCTTTGAAGCAACTGCCATGTGATTGGTTGATTAGATAATTGCATTAATGAGAAATTGAACAGGTGTTCCTAATGATCATTTAGGTGAGTGTATAAATAACACATTTTTCTTAAATAAATACATGCATATGTCTGTGTATTTATATATACAAAAACAAACTACTTTGGATGTGATTAGTTGTTGCCCAGCACTAGTTCTAAGCGTTTCATCACGTCAGGACTCCCGGAGGAGAACAGTCATCATACCTGTGTATTCCAGGTGAAAGCCGGCTCCGGAAACGCTCATGTCGGTCTGAAAAGTGAGGTACAGGTTGTTGGACGTGGTGTTCAGCAGGGGAGGAATCGTCGTCCCTGAAGGATTTGCATTAGAAATAATTAGGTTTGTATGACAGGCATAACAGCACATTATTCCCTACAGCTCCCGGTGGGATTGTGACATTCCTTCACAAAGTTTCTACGGATGTCATTCAAATCTGTCAGCAGGTTTATGGAGTCGCTAGATCTACTGATGAACTGCTGTCGCTGTTAAATGGGACATATCATGAAAATTTGACTTTTTCTGTGAAAACGTGAACCCAGCCCAACCCAGAAAACATGAAAAGTGAAACCCAGTAACTCTGTTCTGGTGAGCCTTTCTCTGCAAGCATGTTATAAAATAAGCCGATCAGATTTCTCTCCTTCTGACGTATGAAGAGGATCTTATTATAATATTAACAACCCTTAATCTGCACGTTTACACACACCAGCCGACATTCGGTTTCTCGACAGAAGATCCAGCAAAGCCTGAAACTGTTCTGTCGTTGAGCACAGACGAGCACTGAACACTATTGACCAGAACATGTCACCGCTGTCTTATAAACACCTCAGGAACTGTGGACACTTGTGTAGAAGTTCAACATGATGATGAGATGATCAATGTAACTCCACAACAACTACATAAACGTCTCCACTAACATTCAGAAACTCTTCCTGAGTCTCTCCGTAAGGCTGCACTCACTACTGGTTATTCTGGGATTCTGGATGAGTGAGATTGGCCTGTTTTGTTATTGCTGGAGTTTCTGAAGCTCGTGTAAAGACTCCGCCCTCTTCTGAACAGAGGCGGAGCAATCATTTGCATTTAAAGGGACACACACAAAAACGGCGTGTTTTTGCTCACACCCAAAAAAGGGCAAATTTGACAAGTTATAATAAATGATCTGGTATTTTAAGCTGAAATTTCACAGTCACATTCTGGGGACACCAAAGATTTATATTATATCTTGTGGAAAGGGGCTTAATATGTCACCTTTAAAGTTGGGTCACATCCACCTAATAATCCTGAAACTACATCTGGCCACACAACAAGACAGATCAGACCTATATCAGTTCTGTGAACCGGCGCTGACCTCCATCAAACAGAGTGATGCTCTCGAGCCGATCTCAATTCTTCATGATGGGATATTTGTCGAGTGAACGCTGACGTCCGGTGCTAAAGAGGTTGTGACGAATAGATGCAGGCATTACACTTGCAGCCTTAACCTCATGGGGAATTCAGACAGATTTAGACGCTTATTAAGCCATTTTACCTTCTTTATGCACGAGGCATCTCCATCCCAAACTTCCTTTAATCTTTCATTTGTCCTCCGAGCAGATTAAACGTCAAACTGTCAACAATCCTTAACGTTTTGTCTGAGAGGGATGGCGCCCTGCTAAGGTCAGCGCATATTTATTTTGCTTTGTGTGGCTGATGCATTGATACAGAGATACGGTGGAAAATAATGAATAGAGTCGTTCACTTCTGAGGGCTCTGCCGATTCCAGTCGTCGGTGCTACACTGATATCATTCTGTTCACTATGTGTACTAAGAGCCAGGAAAGTCAATAAAAAAAGTCTATATTGTAAGGAAAAAAGAGTGATTAAATATGGCAGAGAGCCAAACAAAACCAAGTAAACAAGCCCTTTTCTGAGCCAAAAGATGTGAAAAAACACAAACAAACAAATAAATGAATAAATAAATCAGATTGCAAAACCTGCAATGACCATAATAAAATAATAAAATAAAAATAATGCCAGAATAAACAAGGCAGAAAGAAAGGGCGACAACAAACAAAATCAAGTAAACAAGCCCTTTCTGAGCCAAAATATGTGAAAAAACAGAAACAAACAAATAAATGAATAAATAAATCAGATTGTAAACAAAGCAATCATGAAAAAGTTAAAAATTAAAATAAAATAATGCCAGACTAAACATGGCAGAAAGGGCACAACAAACAAAATCAAGTAAACAAGCCCTTTCTGAGCCAAAAGATGTGAAAAAATAAGATAAATAATATAAATCAATAAATATTGCACAAATAAATTATGAAAAATTGGTAAATAAAATAAAAAGTTAATAAAATAATATAAATTGCTAAAAATAAAATAAAATAAAATAAAAGTCCTTGAGTAGTCAGCGCTACACTGATATCATTCTGTCTTCTACTTTTACCAGAGCCTCACCAGGGAAAAACTTCACTCCCGCTGCTTATAAAGCTGTTGATCCATGATATCCCATGACAGCTCAAATATTGAATTGTGTTAGATGACAAAACAAATCTCCAGATGAAAGCCAGGCGGCATGAGGTTACGAAAAACAGTCTTATTTCACTTTGAGTTTCTTCAGAGCGAGTAGAGAGTGTTACAGAAACGGAGGACGACTGCGCAACAGTTGTATTTGCAGAATATATTAAAGTCAACATGACGTTCTTGTGTTATTTGGTAAACAATATGAAACTTAGGGAGGAAAACAGACGGTTTCAATCTTACCCGAATAACTCCCGAGTCTCGGAGCGTTGCTGTCGACACCGTCGTAAAAGTCCAGCGAGTCCCAGTTGTGTTCGGTGGAAAACGTCACAACTGTAATCTACAGGAATAAATACAAAGGATTTAAACATTTCATTGTAATCAATTGGTAGATTTTTGAAGTGATTCAATTTCAACAATTTTGGTGCATCTCATTTACTTTCATAAATATCAGTATAAATTTAAGTCAGTTCTGGTCTGATAAGGCCATGTAAGATGCAAAATGCAAATAGTCATATAATCATGCAAAATAAAAGGCTCATAAGATGCTTTCATCTCTTGCGTTGTTGATGTCAAAGGCTGAATCTGTCGCTTATATGACTAATGCTAAAGCAACATGTTCGGCTGATGAATAACATTTCTTCTGTTGTTTTTCTATTTACACAGTTTTCAGTTTATTGTAATAATTTTGCATATTGTTCAGCTGAAGCAGAATAACGATAAACAGTGTTTGTTCAGGACATGATGTCCAGTGTAATAAACAGAGAACCGCTGCTGTAGGAAGAAATCAGCCTTTTAAAACACATATTGGTGGAGCATTGTTATATTCAGAGATTTTTTTCTCGTTTTTGCATCACTATGAAATGAAGAATCACCTCCTTAAACTTCAAAAGTAATAAAGAACAGCAAATGGAATATTCACAAGTTCAATAATCATGCAAAGCAAATAATAATAATGTGATTCCCTCGATAATATTTGTATCCCCAGGCAAGCGTTAAGTAATCAAACACACTTCAACTAATCAGAATTTGAAATGTTTTTCAGAAGATGCTTAAAAAACAACAGTTTTGTCTCACTTGGATCCCGGTTCCCTCCGGCACAAAGATCTTCCAGACGCAGTTGAGGTGGTTGTCGTACGGATCGGGATAAGCGGGAGACAGAACGGTCCCGCGGCGCGCGGTCAGAACTCCTCCACACGGCACTGGAAGACACGTTTCAGGAGCAAAACACTGAGTAAACGTGCAGAGAAGGGAACAACAAACAGAATCAAGCGAACAACAGCTTTCGGAGATAGAAAATATGGAAAAGGTAGTAAAAAAGTAATAAAATAAAATGCTAAAAAGTACCTTAAAAGGCCACATCAAGTCAATCAAAATAATTAAAATAGATACATAATAGTAACAATAATATTAATAATAAATACAAAAATAAAAACAATTAAATTAAATATATATAAATAAAGAAAAAAATTATAATAATAATTAATAATAATAATAAAACAATATAATACACAATAATAAATGCAATATATATATACATATATACATAAACACACAAAACATACATAACAGTGTGCGTGTGTGTGTGTGTGTGTGTGTGTGTGTGTGTGTGTGTGTGTGTGTGTGTGTGTGTGTGTGTGTGTGTGTGTGTGTGTGTGTGTGTGTGTGTGTGTGTGTGTGTGTGTGTGTGTGTGTTAATGTTTATGTATGTGGCCTTGGTGTTGTTTGTTGTATCAGTCACCTGGAAGTATTTGATTGCATAAATATATATTTGTTTTATAAAAAAATAAAATAAACAACTCTCCTTTACAGCTCAACATTCAAATGTCTTACGAATAGTGTTTCATGTCGACCTTATCTGGCCTTTTAAGGTGCTCTAAGTATTTTATTCTTTATTTGAATTTATTTTATTATTTTGTGTGTGTGTGTGTGTAACAAGTGTAACTGGGTGTGTGAGTGGAAATATAGGAGAGTTATTAAGGAGAGTTGTTTCTGAACCTAACAGAACATTACAGACTACAGCCGTATTATTTTCCTTTCTAAAAAGAGCTTCTTTCAAAAGCACTTTTTCTCTGTGTAACGATGTTCTTCATCCAGCCAACAATCAGCTGGGTCGGCCCATCTTAACACAACTCCAGTGGGACGTCATTACCAGGTGCAGATCTGAAGTGCCACGACACATTAATGTTAATGTCGCCGCTTCTGCTTTAATCTAGCATGGACCGAACATGGACTAGCTATATATATATATATATATATATATATATATATATATAAAAATGGTGTCCATCCAGTGTCCTGTATCATGTGACTTCAGCACATCTTTCATGTAGGCTTCATCGTGCTCTGCTTAAAACACATTATGCATTCATCATTTTCAATTATTCAACCTCGTACTCCTTCTATTTGAAGTTTCCTCTCATATTTCAGCCCACTGAAGGGGATCCTTTGAGCGGAAGAACTCTTATCTTCTGAAGAGTTGTCGAGCTTAAGTGCAACCATAATGATATTTTTGGTCACAGCTATAGCTGACAGACACCACTTCAATCTATGTAAAACCGGACACTTTGGAGCGGATATACAAAACAGGCTGTTAGACGACACTGCAAAGTTCACCATTTAATGGGACCGTTTACTCAAAAATAAAGACTCATCCTCATGTTGTTTTAATCCTATATGACTTACTTTCTTCTGTTGAGCACAAGAGGAATATCATGTCTTTTCTTTTGTTTTAATAAAGTAAGTTATTGAGGATAACAAACAAAGCATCATTAAAGTATTCTATATGACCCATGCACTATATTCCAAGTCATGATGAACAGACCGAAATTGAGTTATTTAATTAAAATCCAGTGGACTTAAAATCCCTGGCTTAACTTTATTAAGCCTCTCATTCAGAAACTACAACTAGATCAAAATACATTGGCAAATTACAGACCTATTTAAAATCTTCCATTTATGTCTAAAATACTTGAAAAAGTCATGTTCCCTCAAATGTGGTTCTTCCTGCAAAAAATGATATCTATGAAAAGTTTCAGTCTGGATTCAGGCCCATCATAGCACAGAAACTGCGCTTGTTAAAATGCCAGATTACTTACTTCTAGCTTCTGACCAAGGCTGTATTTTCAATACTAGTTTTACTTGATCTTAGTGCTGCGTTTGACACTATAGACCAGGGGTCGGCAACCTATTTGTCATAAAGTGCCATTTTTAAGTTTCCGAGTTCATCACTGTGCCATAACCCCCCCCCATGTTTAAATAAACATAAACATATTTTAAATATTCATAATGGCTAACACAGAAATGGTACAGAAATTAAAATGTTTCTCATGAAATTTGTTTTAGATTTGTCATCTTTGTTTTCAGGCCTAAATTAGACTTTGAAGAACAGATTGGACCTGGTCATTCGTGTTTTTACTGACTTCTTTCAGTTTTGTTAAAAGTGTTACACTTCCACTTGGCAACATAACTGCATCTCACTACTTTTAATGAAGACAACTGTGTGTTAAGCTTCAGAATGTAAGCTAAACTTTCGGTTTCATTTGCGCAGTTTGCACGACGGCTTGCTGAAGAGATGCGTGTTGCAGCAGCGCTGTCATATCCATAAACCGGGAGCCGTTATAACACTCGCATGTTTTTTTTTTTTTACCAATTTGGGAGGAGTAAAATTTACATTTGTGACTTCAACAAGCATATATAATGCATGTATGCATTTTGTTCATTTTCATCTGGAATATGTAAAAGTGTGCTCTCAATCAGAGGGCATTTGTCTCACGATTGGATAGCTTTCCAATCAGAGAAAAAACATGAAGTCATCAGGTACGCATGAACGGAGTTTCCACATGCATCGCAGTCATTTTAACATGTATGGAATGTTTAATAAGGACTCTTTACACTTGGTTGAAATTTATAGCATTAACTATTTACAGCGGAACGAGCTTTAAGGTGTCAGTTGGATAACTTGTTTGCGCTGATGCGCACTGGTCAGCGCGACCACTCTGACCAATGGTTTGTTAGAGCTGCACGCTTTCATTGACTTGTGCAGTTTAATACTCACACTTTAATAATATTAATAACTCCTAACTTAAGTTAATAAAACAAGCTGTTACTACAAGGAATTATTACATCAATATGTAGATCTGTATATGTGGGAGGTAGGCTACTTTATCTGAATGAAATACATACACCCCTCTCGCGCTTGCTTGCGTGCCAGCGATTAACCCTCTGCGTGCCAGTGTTGGCACGCGTGCCTTAGGTTGCCGACCCCTGCTATAGACTATTATATACTCTTAGATCCACTACAAAATTACTCTAGTACTCATGGACAGGCATTAAGGTGGTTTAGATCTATCAGACCGTTACCATTTTTTCCGCTTAAAAGGGGAGAAAATCTAAGATAATGTCAATAAATTATGGAGTGCAGCAAGGCTCTGTGTTAGGACCTCTTCTATTTTCAATATTTATGCTGCCACTTGGTAATATTATAAGAAAACATGGAATTAGTTTCCATTAGTTGTGCCGATGATACTCAGATAATTTAGAGAATTCATTTAGTCGTGGTGAAATATATAACTAAGTTGACAGAGTGTGTTAAAGATATAAAATATTGGATGACCAGTAATTTTCTTCTATTAAATTCCGATAAGACTGATTGAATAACTACTTATTGGACCAAAACCCTGTACACAAAACCTATTAGAATACAATTTGTATTTAGAAGGATGTACTGTAACTTCATCCTCTACAGTTAAAGACCTGGGAGTTAAATTAGACAGAAACTTGTCTTTCGAAAATCGTATTTTCTCTTCTTCCACCTCAAAAATGGAGATAAACTTCATTGAGACGTTGCATTACAAAAGACATTCAGCTGTTTTCTTATACCCACCCTAACTGGAAAATGGTTTTATCTTGTCAAATTTTGTCAAATGCATGCTAAAAGCGACAACATTTATTCTAAAAATAAATATATATTGATGCTTTGATACTGTATGTTTCCTGCAAAACATAAAACACTAATTAAGAAAATGATTTATTGCACTAGATGCATTTATATATTTGTAAAGCCTAACCTTTCCATCCTCCTTCAGTAATGAAGATCCCAAGGACTTGTAGCGCATATATGCAAAATCACTGCATTCATAATTACAGTATTGTGCTTTCTAATAGACCAGAAACACGTTCAATTTTCCATTTTCATTAGTGCTTTTCAAACCATTCAAAGCACACAAGCGTCAGCTAAGAAAAGCCGAGGGGGAAAAACACACACTAACTGGAATAAATTGAAAGGACGAGGAATGAATCTTCTGACTCTCTCAGTCACCTTTGCAGAGCTCAGAGCCATTTTTATTTGCTAGTTGAGGCTTCGCCAGACATTGTGCTCAGCACCTTTTGTGTAGCTATCAATAAGCGCGAATCCTCTGTGGATGTTAACTAGCGCAAGGGTTTGTGTCTTCACAGGCAGTTTCTGACGCCATCAGTCAAACACACGAGGACATCGAGAGACCCGAGTCAATCGCTTTGTTTTCAATCACCGGGTGCGAAAGAAAAACGCCACTCATCTGTTAGTGCTTTTCCTTCACTGATAGAGATGATTCAGTGCTGAAGGAAATGCATCAGAAAAAACAAATGTATTTTCTACATGAAAAGTGTAGTTCAGGCAAGGATTCAAAAAAACTAAGTAGCCTAAATCTGTAACGCTTTACAATGAGATTCACTAGTTAACAAGAACTAAGATCGAACAATACTTCTAGCATTAATTAATCTTAGTTAATATTAATTTCAACTTACTAATACATTATTGAAATTAAAGGGTTGTATTTGTTACAGTAGTTAATGCACTGTGAACTAACATGTACAAACAATGAACGGCTGAATTTTTTATTAACTAATATTAAGAAAGATTAATAAATACTGTAGCAAATGTATTGCTCATTGTTAGTTACTACATTAACTAATGAACCTAATTGTAAAGTGTTACCCCTGAATCCAATATTACTCAATTCAAGTTTGTAGAAATTAAAGCATAAATCTCAACAATATATAAAATTAAGTAAAATCTACTCAACTTTTCTGATACTGGTTTTCCCATCATGCAACTGGGGCATGAATAATTACTAAGGTTGATTTTTCACTGTTTTATCATTCATTTTTGTTTTTAGGTTTGGTAACTTGCTGTTTTGTGACATCTGGATTTATTTTCTACACAAAATGACATTCGTACGCAAAAACAATCAATCGAATGTTAGCGTCATTGTGTATATATACTGTAGTATTGAGGTCTCTGTGTTCGGGTGCCATGTTACTTCCATTATGTAGATACAGTATGAAATCTACACAATATCTATTGCGTTATTTACTTAGATGTTTCTACAGTAAAGCATACACTTTAAAAGTGTGTTTTAATTCAGTGTAATATTGTTTGAATAACAAGTACATTTTGTTAAATTTACTTGTTAAATCAGTTAAGTAGATGTTACTTAATTCTAAATGTGAAATTAAATTAAATATAATTAAGTAATATTTACTTAATTACTTAAATTAAATGTTAATTAGATGTCAAATGATTGTTAAGTTCAATAGTAAGTAGATTTTACTTGATAATAACAAGTAAGTTGTTCAGAGCATTAGCAGTAAAAAAATGCAATTACATTTTTAACCCAACATTTGGGTTTGTCCATTCTTCGCCCAAGATTGGGTTAAAACAACCCAACATTTTTTAGAGTGTACTTAAAATGTACTTAGAAAAAATGTTTCCATTTCATCAAGTAAATCCTACAAGTAATTTTTTTTCAGTGTTCTTTACTCTCGCTTCTGATGCCTGGAAGATCATTTGACATGTTAATTCAAGGCAATTATTCAGTTGACTTCCACTCGGATCATCTATATTCCACAGGTGAATTTACCCCCGCGCTCTCTCGCCCCCGCTATAATCAAGAAGCTTTCCAGCTAACGCTAATGTCTTCATTAGCAGCCGGCGCTCGAGAGACGACGAGCGAGTCGCTCGGGGGCAAAGAGCAATTTCATGTGAATGAATGGAACGTGAAGAGTCGCTACCGTAAATAGAGTTACACACATGTTGCTGTAAGATCATGTTGCACGTGATCACGGCTGGTATTATAAGGGTGTCGTTTGGTTTGCGATTAATCCGCCTCATTAACGACGAGGCTGGACGTTTACGGTGTGTCTAGATTTCACTTGATGTTTTTGTCCTTGTGGTTTCTGAGTTTGGACTGATGCATAAAGTTTATTTACTACAAGCTGCAATATTATGTTAATATTAAATTAAAATAGCAAAGTAATGCTGTCACCGTGATTTACAGTATTGCTCTATTTGCAGAATGAATTGTTATTTTTGGTAATGTAGTATATTTATTTTTGATTTTTAATGAGTAAATACAAAAAATAAATTGAAATAGCAAACTAATCCTGTCACCCTAATTTACATAAATGCACAGATTGGAGAATTAATTAGTATTCTTGTTAATATAATATACTGATACAATTTACTGAATTTTAATTATTTTTTATTTTAGATGAGAAAATATTAAAGAAATTAAAATGGTAAATTAATGCTGTCACCCTAATTTAGAAGAATGCTTTATTTGGAGACTTAATTAGCATTTATATAATATAATATAATATAATATAATATAATATAATATAATATATAGTTTTATTTTATTTTAGATGAGTAAATACTAAATAAATTAAAATTGGGCTCTAATTTAAAATAATGCTCTAATTGCAGAATTACTTTATATTATTGGTAATATAATATATTAAGGAAATGTATTAAATTTAGATTTATTTTTATTTTAGATAATTAAATATTAAATAAATTCATAAAGTGCAAATTATTGCTGTCACTCTAATTTAGTTTAATGCTTTAATTTCCGACTTAATTAACATTAATTATAATATAATATAATATCATATAATTTATTTGAGATGAGTAAATACAAATTATTAAATAGAAAATGGCTCTAATTGCAGAATTAATTTATATTATATTTTATTACAATTCATGATGTTTTATTTTAGATGAGTAAATACTAAATATAATATTAAATTGGCAAATAAACTTAGATCAATGATAACAAAATGAATTAGTATTCATCTGATTGTTATATAATGATATTTTCCCAGGTTAAGTAGCTTCGATGTGGTTTTATCTGTTTTTTGTCCAGCTGTGTGAACATCAGCGCTCTATCACCAACACTGCACAAACACTGCTATAGTTAGATGCTTTAATGCTCAAATGATGAACTCAATCCGGCACCTGTGTGTGTGTGTGTGGGTGTGTGTGTGTGTGTGATTGACAGCTGTCAGCAGATGTGTGTCAAAATAGATCTTGCGCATTATTATCCCTAACAGGAGCTGAGACGTGAAATCCCTCGGGATGGAGGCGGACTGGGATCCGACACGTCTGAAATTGAACTTTAGAAACACTAGGTCACGACTTCAGCTGCTGACACAATGTGGATACACGTTATTTTAGGAATTATTATAGATGATACGACAGAGTGATAAAGGTGAATAAACACATGATCCTGCAGCACCTGTGCAGAAAACAAGCTCTTACACACACCGAAAACGGAATATAAAACTCCTGCTTTCTTATATAAAACTTTCTTATTCTTAACCCTAAATGCAAAATTGTTTTATCTTGTTTTAAGCATATGCTGTAAGACTTTGCATTACATTCAGCTGTTTTCTTAAACTCACACTAACTGGAAAATGGTTTTATCTTGTCATATTTTGTCAAATGCATGCTTAAAGCGACAACATTTATTCTAAAATAAATACATCTTGATGCTTTTGATACTGAATGTTTCTAATTAAGAAAAGGATTTATTGCACTAGATGCATTTATGTTTGTAAGCCTAATTTGCAGTAATGAAGACCACAAGGACGTGTAGCGCATATATATGCAAAATCACTGCATTCAAATTAAAATGGCAAATTAATGCTGTCACCCAAATTTAGAAGAATGCTTTATTTGCTGACTTAATTAGTATTTATAATATCTATTAATAGCATTTATAATATAATATCTTAGATCAGTAAATACTAAATAAATTAAAATGACACTTTAAATTAATGCTCTAATTGTATAATTAATTGTTATTATTAGTAATGAAGTATAATTGCAGAATTAATAAGTATTATTGGTAATATTATATAGTGATATTTGCTCATCTAAAATAAAAACAAATGAAAATGTAATAAATTGTATCTAATTTTCTATAATCTAATTAAAAGGGCAAATGATCGTGCAGCACCTGTGCAGAAAACGCTCTTCCACACACACACTGAAACTGAATATAAAACTCGTGCTGATTCACTGAGGCTTTTCCCTGTGGCAGAAGTAATCGATGATAACCGCTGTTACTGTCAGAGGTGCGGCGGGAGATTTACAACTTACAGCATCAGCGCATGAGAAGACTCGCTCCTTTCTGTTGCTTATTTCCAGAACGAATTTACAAATGCAAAACTTGACACTTTTAATCAGTGGTGCTTGTGATTACTAACAATCACGAAGGCGAATAGTATTTTCGAAACATTTCAATCGGGTTTTAAGTCTCACACCGCACTGAACACACTCTTTTAAAAGTCTTAAATGACATTTTATTGGACTAGCTTTGGTGCTTAAAGGTGCTTTATAAATAAATGAAAGAGAAGAAATCACGGAAATTACGAAATAAATTAAAACGGAAAATTAGTGCTGTCACCCTATTTTAGAAGAATGCTTTATTTGCCAACTAAATTAACATTTATTATAATATAATATAATATATGTTTTTCTTAGATGAGTAAATACTAAATAAATTAAAATGACTCTCTAATTTAAATGAATACTCTAATTGCATAATTAATTGTTATTATTAGTAATGTAGTATAATTGCAGAATTAATTAGTACTATTGATAATATAACATATTGATCAAATTTATTAACTTTTATTTATTTTTTATTTTAGATGAGTAAACAGTAACTAAATTAAAAGTGCAAATTATTATCAGCCTAATTTAGATGAATGATTTAATTTCCGACTTAATTAGCATTAATTATAATAATATGACAATATAATATAATAAAATAAAACAATATTTATTTTAGATGAGTCAATACAAATTATAATTAATAACAATCACGAAGGTGAATAGTATTTTTGCACTGAACCCACTCTCAGGGTATCTGCACACTTTTTAAAGTCAAATTTAAGGCTTTTTAAGACCTGAAGAAATCAAAATTAATACCTTACATTAGGGGTGCGCAATATTGACAAAAATATGTCTCAATATTTTCAAAGTTTTGTTGATAATTAGATGATATTTATATTGTGTTTGTGTACTGGTACCATGGCTGGTTTAGGCCTGTTGTTGACAGCTGACTCACGAAGATATATATACGCTTTATATCTGCTACGGTTTCATTTTGAAATTCTCGTCAGCGAAATAAAGGGAAAACAAACAATATTGACAATATTGTTTATAAAATGTAACTCACAATGTTAATGTAAGTAGTTAACTGTTATATAAAATAAATATCATATTTGCTATTGTGGACGGGAAAACAGCCCTCTTGCTGATGTAATATTGTAATATTGTATGATAACAACATATGATAAAATACAAAAACTTTATACATCTATTAGGGAAAATACCAATAACTGCACTGACACATCACGCAGTGAAAGCAAGCATGAGAGACAATGCGATATCTCGTACATAGTTAAAGTAAAACAATGATTACAATATCATAATAGACAATACACATCGCACACCACTACACACATAAAGAATGAACTTATAATTGAACTGAAATTAACCAGCTTTCTGCTCCTTCTCTCCTGCTGTTTCGCGAGCAGGAGACAGACGTGATGCTGGCGCGAATGTGACGCGAAATGTCACGTGAACAAGCAAATCCACAAAGAACGAATAATAAATAAAAAAGTACGTTAATTAGATAGTTTTACTTTGGAAAACATTCAGATATGTCTAAGTCAAATTGCCATCTAAAATTTAAGACCTTTCATAAGCAAAAATAAGACTTTTTAAGACTTTTTAAGGAGCCACGGACACCCTGCACTCTTTTAAAAGTCTTAAAATACGTTTTATTGGAAACTGACTAGCTTTGGTTCTTAAAGGTCCTTTATAAATAAATTAAAGACAATAAACAGACCCCGGTGCCACGGCAA
The DNA here is from genome assembly GCF_051911475.1 of Siphateles boraxobius. Taxonomy (NCBI): domain Eukaryota; kingdom Metazoa; phylum Chordata; class Actinopteri; order Cypriniformes; family Leuciscidae; genus Siphateles; species Siphateles boraxobius. Next base: position 1,632,697 of record NW_027508741.1, on the reverse strand, counting down.
GCACCAATCACACTTTCTTTTGAAAATGATACATCAAATTGCTTATTAATATTGCTTATGAATATGAGGCAGAGTGATAAAGGTGAGCTACACCTAAAACCCCCTGATAACGAAAGTCCTGATGCTAATTTAACATGTGAAGAACTCTTTTACATAGAAATCTGAAAAGGTACAGCATGGAAAAAAACAACCTTATTCCCAGGGATCAATGAGTGAAGGTGAAAAATGATGATGAAAAGACACCAGGGGAAAAATAATATGTAATACCGAACTACTTGTTCTATAGCGCGAGCTCAGAAAGTGTCGGCGCATGGTCTGGTTCGTGAGCTTTGCTTCTAGCGCCTGTTGATTCTCTCTAGGAGTGTTTCTATTAAATTGCACGAGGACACAGTGAGAAGGAAAGTATTCTGTCAACTCGCATCACGAGATTTACCCGAGATTCGCATTTACTTGAAATTGCGTTTCATGGGGCTTTTTCCACTCTGTGTGAACGCTCCTGTATCCATTAGCTCCCAGCACATTTATTTTTAATAAAACCCTCTCGAATCTCCCGGCTCTGTTCCACAACACAGCGAGAGACTCGTCAGGACGAGTGATCTGGAACGCTTTACGAAGACAGAAACTCGTAACACGAACAGTGCTGATCATGTCAAGCACAACTCACTATTGATCTCAATAGAGTTTAGCATTAGCATGTTGCTATACGCAAACTACTGATTCATTCATCATTTAAGCATTGCAAATTCACAGCACACATACAAATAATGGGTAAAATAGTTTATTTATTTTGAACCTATTTATTACAATTATTAATATAATGTAATATAATATTTTTATTTTTTGTATGAATATTCATCTTAAATTAATTAGTAATTTAAGTATAACTTTAGTAATTAGTAAGATCTAAAATAAAAGACATTTCATTGAAATTAGATTATATTAAACTGTATTAAATGAAATTAAATTATATTGTATTATTTATATATAATATAATATATATATATATATATATAATAAAATTAATCATATTGTCACTGTCGGGTTTCGTTGTATGTCCAAAAACACTACTTTTCAGGAGATGGAAAAAAACATTCCATATATATGTATGTATATATATATATATACATATATTTCATCAACTTCCAGCTTATAAAGTGTATAATAGCTATGTGGGTGCTCAGTTTTTCTATGATTTGACCAAAATCTCATTGTTATTAACGATGAAGTGCTTTGGTTATTTAAGCCAATTTTGTCTGTGATTCAACGAAATGCTAGACTAAGACTCTCTTCTCCACTGAAACATTAGCCTTATAGTGTTTTTTGGGTAAAGGAAACGCTGCACTAATTCAAAGAACCAGTTCTTAATTTACCATTGCATTGCAAACAAGCAGATACATGCATGGCTCTTCACTCATGATAGAGGAGGGAGGAGTTATGAGGTTTGATTGACAGTTTAAGGATCCAATGAAATTCACTATGTTTTAGGATCGGATTAGCTGAGGTGACGTGACGCTAACAGACAGCAGACAAACGGCTAGCAGTGACATCAGCGGAAATCCACCTGTCACTCAAGTGGCCACGCCCTTCATTCTGCAGAACTTTAAGGCTTAATATAATTTAAACGGATGAGTTATAAAAAAAAATCCACCCCTCACAGTCGTCATGAAGGGCAAAATTAGCTATATAGACCAAAAACACTTTTTGTGCCAGGCTGTAAACATGTTTTTTTTCTGCTGTAATGTTGGGCATTTTAAACATGGGGGTTTATGGGATTGACTCTCTTCTGCAGCCTGTCTCTAGTGGCCACTCAATGAATTGCAGTTTAAATCACTTCCGTGTTGGTTTCAAGAGAGAGACCAGAAGTAATACAAATAAAATGTGCATAAAAAATATAACATAACAATAACAATTATCAATGTGCTTGATAAAAATCCTGCCTAACAAGGGCAGCTCACTATGTTTGGGAACTGAGTCTCCATCGCAGCTTGGCATTAGCTGACGTTTGGATGAATAAATACAGTGTAAATATAATTTAGAATAAAAGAATCCCCTAAACATGCTAAATATTAAATAAAAAACATTATCAAACTAAAATATAGTATATTCATTTCATAGACTAAAAATTAAAATATCAATATTATAATTCTGTCATTTTTGAGCACCAGATATGCAAACCCACAGACAGACGCAAAGGGTGACCAATAGTTTTGATTTATGAAAAAAAAAAATTAAATATGGAGATTCAAGGTTTCCTCCAAACAGCGACGACACTTATATAAAAATGCTGCCTAACAAGGGCAGCTCACTATGTTTTGAAACAATAGGCTGTAAAAAAAAAAAATGGGCGTAGTGTGAGTAACGTCACTTGAAGTGTTTGTGAAGAGCATTTTTGAAGCCCAAAAGAGTTTTTTTTTTACATAAAAAATAAAAAATATGTTTTTTATAATTTCTTTTTTATCAATGTGCTTGATAAAAATGCTGTCTACCAAGGGAAGCTCACTATGTTTGGGAACAGAGTCTCAATCGCAGCTTGGCATTATCTGACGTTCCTCCCCAGCAGCAAGGGGCAGTATTGGACAGTATTGAGCAGTATTGGGCAGTATTGGGCAGTATTGGGCAGTATTGGGCAGTATTGGACAGTATTGGGCAGTATTGAGCAGTATTGGGTATTGGGCAGTAGTGGGCAGTATTGAGCAGTATTGGGCAGTATTGGGCAGTATTGAGCAGTATTGGGTAGTATTGGGCAGTATTGGGTATTGGGCAGTAGTGGGCAGTATTGGGCAGTATTGAGCAGTATTGGGCAATATTGGGCAGTATTGAGCAGTATTGGGCAGTATTGGGCAGTATTGGGCAGTATTGGACAGTATTGGGCAGTATTGAGCAGTATTGAGCAGTATTGGGCAGTATTGAGCAGTATTGGGCAGTATTGGGCAGTATTGGGCAGTATTGAGCAGTATTGGGCAGTATTGGGCAGTATTGAGCAGTATTGAGCAGTATTGGGAGGTATTGAGCAGTATTGGGCAGTATTGAGCAGTACTGAGCAGCATTGGGCAGTATTGGGCAGTATTGTGCAGTATTGAGCAGTATTGAGCAGTATTGGGCAGTATTGAGCAGTATTGGGCAGTATTGGGCAGTATTGAGTAGTATTGAGTAGTATTGAGCAGTATTGGGCAGTATTGAGCAGTATTGGGCAGTATTGGGCAGTATTGGGCAGTATTGAGCAGTATTGAGCAGTATTGAGCAGTATTGGGCAGTATTGGGCAGTATTGAGCAGTATTGGGCAGTATTGAGCAGTATTGAGCAGTATTGAGCAGTAGTGGGCAGTATTGGGCAGTATTGGGAGGTATTGAGCAGTATTGGGCAGTATTGAGCAGTATTGAGCAGTATTGGGCAGTATTGGGCAGTATTGAGCAGTATTGAGCAGTAGTGGGCAGTATTGAGCAGTATTGAGCAGTATTGGGCAGTATTGAGCAGTATTGAGCAGTATTGAGTAGTATTGGGCAGTATTGGGCAGTATTGAGCAGTATTGGGCAGTATTGAGCAGTATTGAGCAGTATTGGGCAGTATTGAGCAGTATTGGGCAGTATTGGGCAGTATTGAGCAATATTGGGCAGTATTGAGCAGTATTGAGCAGTATTGGGCAGTATTGAGCAGTATTGGGCAGTATTGGGCAGTATTGAGCAGTATTGGGCAGTATTGGGCAGTATTGAGCAGTATTGGGCAGTATTGAGCAGTATTGGGCAGTATTGAGCAGTATTGAGCAGTATTGGGCAGTATTGGGCAGTATTGAGCAGTATTGAGCAGTATTGGGCAGTATTGGGCAGTATTGAGCAGTATTGAGGAGTATTGGGCAGTATTGGGCAGTATTGGGCAGTATTGAGCAGTATTGGGCAGTATTGAGCAGTATTGGGCAGTATTGAGCAGTATTGGGCAGTATTGAGCAGTATTGAGCAATATTGGGCTGTATTGGGCGGTATTGAGCAGTATTGAGCAGTATTGAGCAGTATTGGGCAGTATTGGGCAGTATTGGGCAGTATTGAGCAGTATTGGGCAGTATTGGGCTGTATTGAGCAGTATTGAGCAGTATTGAGCAGTATTGGGCAGTATTGAGCAGTATTGGGCAGTATTGAGCAGTATTGAGCAATATTGAGCGGTATTGGGCGGTATTGAGCAGTATTGAGCAGTATTGAGCAGTATTGGGCAGTATTAGGCAGCAATGAGCAGTTTTGAGCAGTATTGAGCAGTATTGAGCAGTATTGAGCAGTATTGGGCAGTATTGAGCAGTATTGAGCAGTATTGGGCAGTATTGGGCAGTATTGGGCAGTATTGGGCGGTATTGGGCAGTATTGAGCAGTATTGAGCAGTATTGGGCAGTATTGGGCAGTATTGAGCAGTATTGGGCAGTATTGGGCAGTATTGAGCAGTATTGAGCAGTATTGAGCAGTATTGGGCAGTATTGAGCAGTATTGGGCAGTATTGGGCAGTATTGGGCAGTATTGGGCAGTATTGGGCAGTATTGAGCAGTATTGAGCAGTATTGGGCAGTATTGGGCAGTATTGAGCAGTATTGGGCAGTATTAGGCAGCAATGAGCAGTTTTGAGCAGTATTGAGCAGTATTGAGCAGTATTGGGCAGTATTGAGCAGTATTGAGCAGTATTGAGCAGTATTGGGCAGTATTGAGCAGTTTTGAGCAGTATTGAGCAGTATTGTGCAGTATTGGGCAGTATTGTGCAGTAGTGGGCAGTATTGGGCAGCAATGAGCAGTTTTGAGCAGTATTGAGCACACAGACGTGTGGGAGTGTATGTACATACCCACACATGTTGGCACAGTGCCGTTCCACTGGGCCAGAGAGTTGGGCACGGCCTCACACCTGATGGCACTGGCACCGTGGAGAGAGTAGCCTGGGTTACACTCGAACAGCACAAATGTGCCCAATCCAAAGTCATTCCCAATGCGCTTCCCATAGCGAGGCTCGGGCATGGAGCTGCACTGGGAAGCACTGGTCCGTGGAACAGCTGCGAACATGGAAGAGGAAAAACATTTGATTTTTATAAATCTGCATAACAAAAATACACTATACAGTTCAAAAGTTTGGAGTAAATAACTCTTACATCAGTGTATAGTAGGGGTGATTCGATACATATCACGATACTGAACTCACGATACGATATTATTGTAATACTCCAAGACATGATCAAAGGTTAACAAAAAATGTACTGTTGATTAAAATGCTAAATTTGGTATTGCATTGGGGTGTAAATCAATAGTCTTGGACTTGGTGCTGGAAACCCAATACACAGGACAATAGAGACGCCAGAATATAAATATTCATGATTCTGAAGCTGAAAACAGAATTATTTTAGATCAATATTCCTGCACTCGGTCACTGACTAGATATATTTAAAATAATGTAGGCCACTTTTTACTTGTAACATAAGATATTTGCCTTTATGAGGACCCATTGCATTATTATACATTATATTCAACATTATATAGTAGTTTAATGTAGTACTGACACTAAACTCTGAAAACTTCTCAGTTCTCACACAGTATGTTTTTTTGGGTGAACTATACACAATACATTTTGTCACTATCCACGATACACATTGTTGCATTTTTGTATTGCGATATATTGTGACACGATATATTGTTAAACCCCTAGTGTATACTGCAAAATAGCATGAGTAGAATGTAAGTATTCTTTTCCAACAGCCGTAATGTAAGTTCACTACAGAGCAGTTGAGAAATACACACCTTGATACACGAAATGAAAACCTTTAGCTGTATTGGGTCCCTCGGTTTTGAACCTGATGGTGATTTCATTGGCAGAGCTCAGCGGCAATGGCTCTCCTATGAAATGAGAAATTTGAGGAGGTGAGGGAAAGAAAAACAGCTCTTATCTGTCTACAACATCGGCATAAACGAGATCATCAGTATGTGTGCCACATCAACAGGGTTAAAGAAATGATGTGTCTTCAGATCACCAACAAGAGCCGTCCACAGGGTGAGAATAGGAGTGGAAATGTGTGTTGCATCCTTTACTATTTTAATACAACATGCATTGTTACGAATTATATTGTATACAGTGTCAGCATAGAAATTTGAGCGAAAAGTTTAACTTTCATAAATTTAATAGCATTGCACTAACATGTTGCTAGGAAAATAATGAGATTATCTAATAATTCACTAATAATCTGAGCATTCAAATTCACACAAATAATATGCAACACAGTATTTTAATTAAATCTCTTTATTTTGTTATTATTAATGCATTTATTAAAATATATTCATACAATTTATATTTTATATTCAAATATTAAAAAAACATAAAAAATGTAACACATATAGGATGATTTAAACATAAATAAATAATAAACACTATTAATAGTTTACCAATTCTTTAGTAATCTTGTAAAACCTAAAATAAAATAAATTTCATTCAAATATATTATATTACAATATTATATTATATTATTATAACCCACTTCGTATGATCAAGATCATGCGGCGGTGTCTCCAAGCCTTGGTTATATGGAGGAAGCCTTGGTTCCTATCCCAGGTCTTTGTATCGAGTCTCGCTCTCGACAGATGCTTCTCTCACGAGCCTCTTGATTCGGTCTCAGAAAAGTTTCTGACCCTCAAAACTGTGTTCCTTCGAGCCATTTCCTCACTAAAAATAGTAGGAGATCTTCAGGCCTTATCGGTATCTCGTGCCTGGAATTTGCACCCGGGATGGTCAAAGCTTTCCTCTATCCTAAGCGAAGATATGTTCTGAAAGTTCCTACTCACGTACTAGCGGCCTATCGTTCTGCAGGCGTTCCGTCCTCCTCCTTTCAAAGATCAAGACCAGGAACAATGTAACCTCATCTGTCCAGTCAGAGCACCAGACACCTACAGTACTTAGCATAAGTGAACACACCCAAGCTAAAGTTGACTGAAAAGAGGAATAAAAAATAATCTTTGGGATTTTTGGAATTTGGAAATTGATCTTAAAGCCTTAATTTAAAAAATGAGGAAAAATCCAACCTTTAAGGACGCCAATTTTCTTTGTATTGTGGGAATTCAACATAGGGGTGTCCTGACTTACGCAACCTGTATGTTAACTAAGAACATTTATTTATTTACGATACATTATTCATTCACAAAGAAAATTGGTGTCCTTAAAAGTTGGATTTTTCCTCATTTTTTAAATTAAGGCATTAAGATCAATTTCAAAAAGATGATTTTTTTATTCCTCTTTTTAGTCAACTTTAGCATGAGCGTGTTCACTTATGCTAAGCACTGTATGTCCACAGAGCTGCCCTGTGGAGAAAGCCTGATCAACTGTCAGTCTGCTTTGGGTCTTCCAGCATTCATGCACACTGTTAGCAAGTGGATAGTTGAGGCTATCTCCCTCGCTTATGAGGTTTCGGGCAAGACTTCACCGTTGGCCATTAGAGCCCATTCTATGAGGAAAATGGCGGTCTCCAAGGCTCTATCCCTTCAAAAGGTTTGCGACGCTTCTTTTTTTTTGCACGTTTTTGTCAGGTTTTATGACTTGAACGTGAATGCCCCTGGGTCAAGAGTTCTCAGGTCGTAACCACAGCATGAACGAGACCGGCCGTATGGCGTTCGGACATTCTCGTTCCCAAAGCGTCATTGATGCAGCGCGATGCAGCGCATTGATGTACGTCCTACATCCCTGTGATCGACTTGCTTTGGCTAAATTAAAGGGGTCATGACATGGTTTTTGTTTTATTATGTTCCCTTAGGTGCAATTATAGTATTACTATAATTTTTTGGACAAAAACCTTTCAAAATTGAGTGATTTATGACCTTTTCCCACCCTGTTTCTCATCCTCTGATTCAAACAGTTTGTTTTGGGGGTGTTTCCCTTTTAAGAGTTCAGTGTTAACGCCCACTGTTGTGATTGGCTAACGTCAGTGCTTATGCATACAAAAAAAGTAGTTTTAAGATGAAATACATTACTTACAGTGTGCGGCGTCGTTGTTGGGCCTAGAATAGTCGGCGCAGACTGATCTTTAAGCAAAAGTTTTCTGGCAAAGCCAGCATCATACTGAGATTTGTTATCAAAAGAGTCATCCTTGAAATGTAGAGAACACACGCTTAAATGAACACTGCCGTGACTGGGACGTCCGCAAAGAATAAACTGCAACCGTTTTTCCCTGACGTCTGGATCTTTCGGCAGCGTATTTAAACATGTTGTTTGTCCTCAGCCAGGAACAGCACATCTGCGTGGCATTGCAAACTTCTTGTAAATAGACCCACCCGCTGCGTTTACTGTCTATGCTCGCTGCACGTCGACTGAACACATGTGCACGCGAAAGCGATGCGATGATGCGAAATCAGGCGTAGTTATCTTGCGCTTGAGGCGGTCATATGCAAACGACTGGTACGTCACTTCGTACTGGATCGTCACTTCATACCATGGATCCACAACAAGCTGTATTTAGAGCTTGATTAAATAAATGTTCGTTTATAATGGGGAGGACATTTCATAGATTAAGGACATCTTAATCTATGAAACTTGCAGGAAGTTTTAATGGTAAAAAGACCTCTTATATACCAAAAGATCAAGGCAAATTTGGTTTCTCATGTCATGACCCCTTTAAAGCTAACGCCGTTCAGACCGGATGTCATTTTATTCTTTCCCGCTCGTGACGTTCACTCTCGCCATTGGGCTAGTTGACACATCCGCATCAGACGCAATCACGCGGGGCGTTCCCAAAGCGTCATCAACGCAGTGTCTCGTTCACTTCTCAGGGAACTAGTGTTACTGTCGTGACCTGAGACGTTTTTTAGGTCAACTCATATTTTACTTTATTTCAAGTTGTAGTTTTAGTTAATGATAATAACCCTGGTATAAACGCTGCAGCCCGACTGCGTGTCAGAAGCACATTAACATCGACACACAGCAGGAACGAGATCTGACAGCGTAGTTTAATGTCAGACGAGCCTTTAGTTGGTGTACCGCGGTAAACAAAGCCTTTACCTGAGTGAGAGCCGTAGCTGGAGCTGAGGAGCGCAGACTCGGTCGAGGGCCCGTCGAAGATCTCAACCACATCATTAGAGCTCGTCTGGAAGAACAGAAACTGGCCGAAGAGAACTGTAGTGAGAGAGAGAAGACATTGTATTGACACAGAAGAAGAAAGGAGTCTTTAAAACAGACACTAACTATAAACACTGACTGCTGTGTCACTGTCTATGGTGTGTAAGATCTGACTACAGTGTGTTTGAGTACAGTGTGTTTGAGTACAGTGTGTTTGAGTACAGTGTGTTTGAGTACAGTGTTCATATCTCTGAGGGTCCGTACAGCATCTATAGAAATCTTTCCTCATTCGGCGTCACTCCCAGAGGAAGTGTTTCCTGAGATTCTGCTCTTTTATAGGATGAAAATGTAAGCAAATATTTATCTATCATCCAAGCATCAACTTACAATATCTATCCATCCATCCATCCATCCATCTATCTATCTATCTATCTATCTATCTATCTATCTATCTATCTATCTATCTATCTATCTATCTATCTATCTATCTATCTATCTATCTATCTATCTATCCCATCCATCCATCCATCCATCCATCCATCCATCCATCTATCTATCTATCTATCTATCTATCTATCTATCTATCTATCTATCTATCTATCTATCTATCTATCTATCTATCTATCTATCTATCTATCTATCTATCTATCCCATCCATCCATCCATCCATCCATCTATCTAGAATCAGAAACAATTGATATATTCCAAACATTTCCCAAACATCTCCTTTATGAAGCGTCTTTCCTCTGGTTAACAGAAACGGCGTTCTCCCATAGTGGCTTTCAAAGGGACCTCGTGTGAAACAAGCACTCCTAGAGCTAATAAAACCTAGAGTATATGACATCTTCAACATTATAGCTCATATTTCTGTCCCCCTTATAGCAGTGTTCCCAACACAATCATCACTTATTGAATTCAGTAATAACCAACCCTACTAAAGTCACCGCACAAAAGCCCTAACAAGAGACTCAAACTTCTGCAGGGAAATGCCATAAATTAATATCGCAACTCCAAATAAAGCTATAAACCAGTGGAGTCGTCAATAGAGGAACTGTAAAGAGAGTAAGTGAATGTGTTTCGCCCGAAGGCCTCAGAACACAGTCTGCCTTCAGGCCATCGGCGTGCATTAGACAGATGACAAAACACCGGTAGAAAAGGTGAGAAAAACACAGCCATATGTTTGCCATTTCCTATGAATAATTCACAATCACTCTCGCTCTTTTTTTTTACTTTCAGGCATTTGAAGGAAATGTATTTCCTGTAATTGGATGAGGGACGGTAGTTGCACATTTGTTTCGTTTGAAAGCAGCAGAACACAATTTCAGCAACATATGAAGTTCACCTGAGGAGGTGAAGCAGAGATAACGCAATAATACAGCCACACAACACTGGGACTTTCTGAAATCTTATACTGAAGGTTCATTACCAAACATCATTTTTAAATCAGTGTTTTTGTCTTGTTTTCCTGTTGAAATAGCTCAAAATTACATACATGTACAGTAGTGGCCAAAAGTGATTGATAAAGATTTTGTGAAAGTTTTTGTAAGCATATCGTGTAGTTGTGCTTGCAGTTGATTGTTTTATTCGCGATAATAATGCAATGAATCATGAAACATTTTGTCGACATAATTTTTGGCCAAAAATTATGAACAGTGTCAGAAAATATGGGAGATGCAATAAATGCTAGAAAATATGGGCAATGCAATACATTCAAGAAAATATGGTGGATGTAATAAACGCAAGAAAATGTGGGGAGTGTCAGAAAAAAATGAGGGATGCAATAAATGTAAGGCAATAAGGAGAATTTATTAAATGAAAGAAAATATGGAGGGTTGTGTAATAAATGCAAGAAAATATTGGGTTGCAGAAAATATGGTGATGCAATAAATGTCATAAAAAATGGAGGATGCAATAAATGCAAGCCAATATGGAGAATTTAATAAATGCAAGAAAATATGGATGATGTAATAAATTATAATTACAATTAATAATAATATAATTATTATTATAATTCATCTTAATTTTATTCATTAATTAATCTTAATTTTGTAAAGTGGCCACAGTGACAGATTGCCCGCCGGGTTCGACTGTTTGTGACACATTCACATGGTGATGGTTTGTCTCATGAATATTAATTTGGTGATCCTCGACACTGAACTTCCTGGAGTGCCCAGGAACTAATTAATATTCATGAGACAAGTCTTAACTATAGCTTGCATTCCCCCATGCGAAATATTTCTACTCAACCTTTTCCCTTGTTTTTATAAATATTTCAATACATCTCCAATAAGTATGAGCATAGAGATCAGATATATCCGCACTTCAAAATACAACTATAATCAACATTATTAAAACTGTCACGATCCCATATACGGGATATCTAACTTTACTTCGCTATATTACTATTAAATCCTAATCTAATTATGACAAACTATATATCGTTGGAAAGGTCTAAGACTCCTAAATAGATATTTTAGCGCTGTTTTTTTCTTACAAATTATGTTTGAACAGTAATGTATGAATTTATGACAAGAGTGCGCCTCAAAAAATCGACGTCATTAGAGGAGTTTCGGACCTTTGTCACAAAAAGTCGACGCACACACTTTTAATAATTGAAACTTTGGTTTTTAATGCTACAAAAGTTCATAATAAAACATAATCTAGTATTTGTCAATAAAAAAAAGATAAAATTATATTTTAAAAAGTAAAGTAAGAAGTCCTCTAAAAAGTATAATATATATTTTATATATATATATATATATATATATATATATATATATATATATATATATATATATAAATAATTGTTTTTTATTATTATTATATCACATATTTTAGTAGTTATCATAAATTAGGTATCATTTGAAAGCTTACGAACTCAGAATTTATCCTGTGAAAACCTTTTTGAAATTGGATGTTGTGTTACCATAGAAACGGTATTTTTTATTAGGCCCCTCCCCTTTTGGGCATCATCTTTCATAATTTATTATCAAAACCTTTTCTAATATTGACAAAACACATATTGTCAGAAAGGTCTGAGTCTCAAGGTTCCATATTTAGTGTCAGAAGTGATATTTGGATAGAAATTTATGAATTTGTTACAGCAGATTGCATACAATTAAATTCAATGGAATGCAATGGCACCCGGTGGCTATTTTTGGTACTACGCCTAAACAAAATCTCATGGGAACTTTAATTTTTGTGATATCAACTTGAAATTTGGAACACAACTTGGTTAGATATATAGCTTTCATTTTATAGTAATTTTATAGTAAAAAATATTTTGTAAAATATTTATTTTATATTAAAAAAATATTAATAAAGTAAATTTGATTTACTGTCAATTATAACTTCCATAACTTTTTCATACTTTAATTTATTGAAGGGCTTTCACATCAGTAATAACCTGCTGATTATTTTCTTTAAAACAAGACCAAACTTAGGTCTGTATTCCAAAACATTCTTGAATTACAACTATTTAAGTTTGTATAGTGCATTTAAATGACAATTATAAAAGGGGGGGGGGGGGGGGTGACAGCTAAGGGGTTAAAGCATATCATTGGTTCAAATCTTAGCATAACCATCTTAGCATAACTGACTGCTAAACATGAATTATTTTCACTCACTGGCATTGACTAAACAAAGTGTTTTCGCTAATTACAACTATATGCTTCATCTTCAATCAGCTCTATTTGAACCGCCTCTATTATCAGCAGTCAATAATAAAAACCTCCTGGAATTAATATTTCAGAGGACGAGATGCCAAAGCCCTCTCGGGTGTGCGGTTTGGCAAGCTTAGCCGATCTTATTATAATACAGGTACAGGATATTAGTCAGTAAATCAATATCATGCATCCATTGCACGATTAATCCTGACAGACACAAAGGACGCTGGGTAATTGGGTCTTCTGTTGTTTTTACACACGAAGCGTGTGGTGTTTGATCCTCACACAATGTCAGATAAGCAACAGTTCTCCACACACACACACACAGGTCACACACGACTCTCCCCCGAGGACTGATCAATTAAACAAGAGTCGCGCAGGAACAGTCAGAATGATCCGAACTCATGCGCAGAATAGAAAGCTCAGCCTTTTCAACTGGTAATGGTTTATTAAGTCGAGGAAATGGCACTGCTGTTGGCAAGGCAACCACTTCCCATCTCAACAAGGACAGCTAATCCAGTAGACACGTTTCCAGCTGAGGTCAGGGCTGTGATGTAGAAGGGTAACGGTGAACGTCTGTTCATGTCCTCCGCATCTAACAGCGCCTTCGGGCTTTTACCAGAGCACAAAGAAATCAGCGATTGTTCCTTCTCAGACGAACTCTGATGGACCAACAAACAGCTTCTATTGTAGCTGGCTTCAGAAGTGTTTATCATTTCACATTTTTTCATGTTTTCCAAAGTTTGAAAATGAGCCAACATCTTTGAGATGAAACTGATACCTCCATATTTTCTTGCATTTATTAAATTCTCCAAATTGTCATGCATTTATTGCATCCCTCATTTTTTCTGAAACTCCCTATATTTTCTTGCATTTATTACATCATTCATATTTGCTAGCATTTATTGCATTCCCCATATGTTATGCTTATCCTATATTTTATTGCATTTATTAAATTCTCCATATTATTTTGCCTTTATTGCATACCAATATTTTCTGCATCTCCCATACTTTCTTCTGCATCCCCATATTGTCTTGCATTTATTAAATTCACCATATTGTCATGCATTTATTGCATCCGTCATTTTTTCTTACACTCCCTATATTTTCTTGCATTTATTGCATTCCCCATATGTTCTGCTTATCCTATATTTTCTTGCATTTATGAAATTCTCCATATTGTCTTGCATTTATTGCATCCCTCATATTTTCTGACACTCTTGTGATAAATGTGTCCGTTCAAGCAAAACAGCTCATCACATTCTCCTGGTTCCTGTCAAAAATCAGGTCCACACAGCGTCTGCTCCTTCAACAACAGAGACTAACTAGACCTTAATGCCGACAGAATGATGGGAAGAAAAGGAATCGGCCTGGAGCCGGATCCGCGGGAGATCCGATGTTACACCTCAATGCTAACACACACAACAACTTCAAACACTAGCAGACAACATGGATATAAACCCCCGGCGCTCTGACACAAACTCGTGTCAATTATTCAAGGCGGTGCAACAGACATTAAGAACAACAGCGACGACAAACATTAGTGCTAGCAAAGCGCTGGTATTGGTGCAGTTAAAACTCTGTGACTCATCTCTCAGGAGTACGCTTCTTCCCAGCGTGTTTCTCGCTAGGCTAAGCCGCAGGCAATGTTCACACACACCGACGTCTGGCTTTCCAGAGACAATCGAGGAAAAGTTTTGCACTTAAACAACTCTGGATCTGCTTTACATTCTCCTCTGGCCCTGTCTTGACTACAGACCCACATCGGTTTAAAGAGAACAATTTATGTTCATTTATGTATTTTGGCGTCTGCTACAATACATTTACATGATCTAAATGTTTTTTTCTCATACTGTACATAACTGTGTTTGAGCTCCTGTCTCTTTAAAGCCAAGCTTTTCAAAAAAGCCCAGTCCGCTCTGATTGGTCAACCAGTACATTATAAATAAATTAAAAAATTGTTGCATTTATTCAATTCTCCATATTGCCTTGCATTTATTGCATCTCCATATTTTCTGCATCTTCAATTTTTTTCATCTTTAACACTCCCTATAATTTCTTGCATTTATTACATCATTCATATTTTCTTGCATTTATTACATCGCATATATTTTCTGCATTTATTACATCGCATATATTTTCTGCATCCCCGTATGTTCGTGCATTTATTAAATTCTCCATATGTTCTTGAATTTACTGCATCCCTCATTTTTTTGACACTCCCATATTATCTTGCATTTATTGCAACCCCATATTTTCTGCATCCAAATATTTTCCTGCATTTATTCTTATCTTACTCCCTCAACTCTTTAACTTTGGTCTTAAAGAAAGTTCATAGTTTCCCCACATTCATATTTGTACAATACGATCTTTCTGACAGGACTTGAACGCATCAGTTTTTTCTTTGTGAGTTTGCAGGTCACATGCACGAACAGCTATATTTCACACTAAAGAAAAGGTAAAATGAAAAACGCATAATAGGCGTTTGATTCTGCGTTCAGGGCTCGCTTCTCCAACACTGGCTTTCATGTTAATTGCATTTGCCTGCAGTTTGTTTTCTGTTTTGGAGATTGCCAAGGTGGAACAAGCATTTACAGCCGACGCTCAGAGATGGAAGCGGGTGATCGTGTGTGTGTGTGTGTGTGTGTGTGTGAGCGATGGCTTTGTAGAATCCACAGCTACACACGTGGGTGTCTGCAGTCATTCGGTGTGTTTGATGCGACACTGGCCCGCGGGCACGTCCTCACACACACACACACACACACACACACACACAAACCCCCGTGCCGAAGAGCCACGTGTCCTCGGGCCCAGATTCCCGCGCTCATGCCACCAGTTTAAGGGGGTGTGAATTTGGACTGTTGACAGGGAGCAAGTTGGGATTAGCGTGATCAATGCAACTATACATCCAAGACATTGTGATTGGCATAAAAACCCCGAGCTCTGCATAAAACACGAAGCTGTCTGCTGCAGTTTACATAAATCTAATCGAGTCTCTAATGCAGAGGCTCTCACGAAGCTGCCAAGATTTCTCATTTGCTGGAAACACTGAGGGATTCGGGAACAACGGGAACAGATTTTCTTCCGTGCTGCTCAGATGCACAATGTACGGTTGGTCGACAACTTTCTATAAACACGCGCGCGGGAGTCTAATACGTACGATTCATGCCTAAGGCGCTCGTTTGGCAGCTGTGAATAATTCAGTTTTCCTTTCAAAAGACAGATGCTGTTTAAAAAATGTCCGGATTTATTATTTGTGACAGAATAATTAAACATTAAAAGCTGGCCATAGAAACAGAGAACTGCCTTATTATTCCGTTCAAAAGGTCCTATATAATTGACGAGCTTAAATGAGAAATAAATACTTCTGACAGTTCTTTTCAGAGACAGAATTATCCCTCAGTTTGAGCCCCGACATCTAATTGATCTCCAACAGGATGCATTTTTAACTAAATAAAACCTTGATTGAAGTTGTGGTTATTTTCTTCCTTTTAGTCATTAAAGTCGACATGAAACACATTTTACTTCCATAATTGGACATGATAGTCAATGAGAAAAATAAATGCAAATATGAACTTTACAGACTGACATGCTTCAAAGAGTCTTTGATGAATAGAAAGTTCAAAAGAACTATTTTTTTCTTAATTACAAATCTTGGTAACATTTTATTCCAAGTGTTTATGTATAATGAATTATAAAGGTATTCATAATGTACATTAAAATGCATTCTATCTTTTCATAAATAAAACAAAGTTAACATGCATTATAATATTCACAGATTTCCGTTGTTTGTCGTGTGTTTTAATGCATTATAATTTCTAATGATATTATAACTGTGGTTGAAGTTATCCATAAGGTGCATTACAAGGCATAATTAATGCATAAAAATACTTTTACAATGCATTATATAAAGGCTTTATGTAAAGTGTTACCGATATGTTTTGTAACATTACAAGTCACATTTTTTTTACCATTTCTTTGAATTAATTTTAAGCAAAGAAAAATAGTTTTAAACTTGGAATGTCATTCGCCAATTATTTGCATAAAATATTTGTACAGAAGTACAAAATAAGTCCTTGTCAGAGACTAAAAATGCAATGGAGGGAAAGTCACTAGTCTGACCATGTTCAATTTTAAATCTGAGGAAGAAAACTCGAAAAGTTGAGAGTTTTTTGAAGAGTTGAGAACTTCAAGTCCTGTTTGATGTGATATTTTAAGAAGACCTTCAGCGGTTGGTGTTTTATATTCTTTCTTCTTATAGACAGTTAAATCATCAGAACGCTTTCATAATCAAGTGAGACGCCTCACGGCATCATCTCTAAACTCTTGCCATTTAGTAGAGTTAGAACGCATTAATATAAACTGAAGAGGGTTTGAAACTGATAAAAGACATGAAAGAAGGGCTACTCCAATAAAAGTTAGGATGTGTGTCTTTCACACTACACTTTTCTCAGACAGTTCATGCTAGGTTTGAAACTGATACGAAAGTACTTCAAAAGTCAACTGAATATCATTACATATAATTGCAGATTAAAAAAACGATGCATTTTTTCGGCACATCTTTTGCAATGCATTAGTTGCAAACAGACGCGAGAGTTTTTCTGTGCATCTGAAGTTTTAGTAAATTACAGTAAGTTACTGTACCGACACTGATGATGCAATTTTAATGCGATCCAGAACCAAAATTTACAGTATGAGAGGCAAGGGGAGAGCTTCATCTAACTCCGCTATATGGAGCAAAACAATCAAAAACATTAATTAAATGCAATAGTATGCAATAGTCAGGTATTTTTTTTGTGCAATTTTTCCAAAATGGGGTTCAAAATGCGTGATAACACTAACATGCATTTATTGCATCCCCATATTTTCTGCAACTCCCACATTTTCTTGCAATTATTAAATTCTTCATATTGTCTTGCATTTATTGCATCCTCCTTATTTTCTGAC
Organism: Siphateles boraxobius; assembly: GCF_051911475.1. Lineage (NCBI taxonomy): Eukaryota > Metazoa > Chordata > Actinopteri > Cypriniformes > Leuciscidae > Siphateles > Siphateles boraxobius. Next base: position 1,615,035 of record NW_027508741.1, on the reverse strand, counting down.
ACTCCCCATTTTTTTGCAGAGAAAACTAGTAACAAATTTAAGGTTCAATAAAATATGATTATATGGTTACAAAATAATCATACTGCACTGACATTATGGGATGAGAACAGAACTTGAGCTGAATTGATCTGAATAATGACTCTATTGTCTTCAGTATTATTATTATATATTTGATGAAGTTCGCATCATTGATTCTGTTCTTTAGCTACAGCAGCTTTTGAGTCACATCTTGTTCGATTACATCTCATCTCGTTTTAATAGAAAGTAACCTTTCACAGGCTGGTCAATACAATAAAGTGACATTTGCTTGGGCCACGTCTGCGGTATCTGCAGATCTGTAGTCCTATAGCCGTCCTGGAGAGCAGAAATTTCTCCGGTTCATATAAGGTCACTGAAACATTCTCCTTCGTTTGATCCTGGACGCTGTGCACAGTCGACGCCGCTTGTTACAAGCAAAACTAAACAAATGCAATGTGTACATGCATAAAATATGAGGCTCTGAGCTCTACACATGATCTCAGTCACCCCAGAGACTCAAAGCACAAACCCTTTCAGAAGTGGAGATCCTGCTGGCAAAACAGCCCGTCTGAGATTCAGATTTTAGAAATCCTTTAAGCGTTGTTACATACACACATGCGCATTTCATTTGTGACTGCTGTGCCTATTCAATTACAGGAAAAGCAGTTCTCAGAAATGAAAAGAAAAAGGGTTAGTTTCACAGTGGCACATGCATGTTAGTACAGTAGCAGCTTATATCAGTAACCTTGATGGTGATTTGTGTTCAGGTTGAAAACGGTTTCTTACCGAACTCTCCTGGCACCGAGATCTCGTACACGCAGGACTGGCCCTCGGTGTAGTTGCGGGGATAGTTCGGGGACAGAACGGTGCCCTCGGACCCCGTCGACCGGCTCCCACATGGAGCTGCAGGAAACAAACATGATCACATTCAGTCTCAATGCAGAATAATAACCAAGACACATCGTTTCTATCATTTTATGCTCGTTTTACAGACCAGTTTAACATGTTGATCAGCTGTCTTTCTTTATTTCTTGTTTTAATGCATTTTGAATTTAAATAAAATGTTCTTGATTATTTTTGATATGCAAGCCACCATTACTCATCTCTTCCGTGAGCACTTATCATAGAGAAAAAAAAAAAAAAAAAAAAAAAAAAACCTTTTTCTTGAAATCTTCGCTTGTCTGGTTTATGCTACTCTGAGCAATGTTTGAACTTTGTATTCTGAGCACTTCTTGCGTTGTTTTGCCTCTCCATGATGACTCGCTTGGTTTAATCCTCAAATGTAAGTCGCTTTGGATAAAAGCGTCTGCTAAATGACTAAATGTAAATGTAAATGTAAATGATTACTATAGAATCAATTCCAATTCCATTCTATTAATGTCCTTAATTACAGTCTGCACTGAAGGAATCATGTTGCTGTGTTCATTGATCTTTTGGATGGATTAATAGATGGACGGATGGATGGATGGATGATTAATAGATGGAGGGATGATTGATGGATGGATGATTGATGGACAGATTAATGGATAGATGGAGGATTGATGGATAGATTAAATGATGGATGGATGATTGATTGATTGATGATTGATGGATGGATGGATGATTGATAGATGGATGATTGTTGGATGGATGGATGATGATTGATGATGGATGGATGGATGATTGATTGACGGATGATTAATGGATGGATGATTGATTGATGGATGGATGTTTGATGGATGGATGGATGATTGATGGATGGATGGATGATTGATGATGGATGGATGATTGATGGATGGATGATTGATGGATGGATGGATGATTGATGATGGATGGATGGATGATTGATGGATGGATGGATGGATGATGATTGATGATGGATGGATGGATGGATGATTGATTGACGGATGATTAATGGATGGATGATTGACGGATGGATGGATGTTTGATGGATGGATGGATGATTGATGGATGGATGGATGATTGATGATGAATGGATGATTGATGGATGGATGATTGATTGATGGATGGATGGATGATTAATGGATGGATGATTGGTGATGGATGGATGGATGGATGATTGACGGATGGATGATTAATGGATGGATGAGTGATTGATGGATGGATGATTGATTGACGGATGATTAATGTATGGATGATTGATTGATGGATGGATGGATGATTGATGGACGGATGGATGATTGATGATGGATGGATGGATGATGGATGGATCATTTATACTTAAAAACACTGAAAATATATGCAGGAACACAAATATCAAAGATAATTTGAAAAAAGCTTAAGTAATAAAATATAAGATTTAGACAAAATAATAATACAAAATAATACAATAATAATAAAAATATGGTTTGATGCTGACAAATCCAGTGTGTAGTTACATTATAGCTGAATAATATCGCGAATTATGAACCCTTATAAAAGTTCTTGCAATAAACATATTTTTTGAAAAACTGCCTTGTATTGTTAGAGTTAATACAAAATATCCTGACACTTCCTTTAAAAACATGTACATGTACC
>NW_027508741.1:1587500-1602500 GCF_051911475.1 Siphateles boraxobius | reverse complement strand
ACACTCACTCACTCACACACACACTCTCGCTCGCTCACTCACTCACTCACTCACTCACACACTCTCGCTCACTCACTCAATCAATCACTCACTCACTCTCGCTCGCTAGCTCACTCACTCAACAATCAATCACTCACTCACTCACTCACACACTCACTCACACACACACACACACACACTCTCACTCATTTACTCACACACACACACACACCAATCAATTTTCAATGTGTAAAGTCAAATCCCATCCTGAATGTTTCTCATGTAATACCCTGTAAGCACATCACACAACACAAGTATTCTATTACCTAAGAAAGATCAAATAAACCCAATCGATACGCTTTTACCTTGAAATTTGTTACCTCAATTTTGCTCCACCCAATTATTTCTCACTCATAAATATTTCAGATTGTGTGGCTTAAGCATCAAAAGCAGAGAAAAGCCTTCTTATGCTTGTGGGCTTATTGATCTGCATGTAAACCCATAAAACAGACTCTTATAATGCAGTGATTTTTGATAGTTATCAGCATTTTGTTGACATACTCACTGTCAGTTCATGCACATCTCACGCTGATTTTGCCTTGTAATCAACCAACGTATAAGGTCACATAATTCCTTAATGATCTTCTTTTATTAGCGAAAGGTCGTCCAGCACACCTCGATTTCTGACAGCTAATTCAACACACGCCTGTCTTACACAGACCGAAAGCAGTTTTCTAGTGTTGCAGGGTTATTGATTTGCATGCAAACTCTAAAAGCTCACTCACTCACTCACACACTCACTCACACACACACTCACTCACACACACTCACTCACGCACAAACTCACTCACACACCACTCACTCACACACACACTCACACACCCTCACGCACTCACTCACTCACTCTCACACACACTCACTCACTCACTAAATCACTCACTCACTCACACTCACTCACTCACCCAATCACTCAATCACACACTCACTCACTCACACACACTCACTCACTCACTCACTATCTCACTCACACACACACTCACTCACTCACTATCTCACTCACACACACACTCACTCACTCACTCACTCACTCACTAAATCACTCACTCACACACTCACTCAATCACCCAATCACTCAATCACGCACTCACTCACTCACTCACTCACTCACACACTCACACACTCACTAAATCACTCACTCACACACTCACTCACCCAATCACTCAATCACGCACTCACTCACTCATTCACTCACTCACACACACTCACTCACTCACTCACTCAATAAATCACTCACTCACTCACACTCACTCAATCACTCAATCACGCACTCACTCACTCACACACACACACACTCACTCACTCACTAAATCACTCACTCACTCACACTCACTCAATCACCCAATCACTAAATCACGCACTCACTCACTAAATCACTCACACACTCACTCACTCACTAACTCACTCACTCACTCACACTCACTCAATCACCCAATCACTAAATCACGCACTCACTCAAACAATCACGCACTCACTCACTCACTCACTCACACACACACTCACTCACTCACTCACTAAATCACTCACTCACACTCACTCAATCACCCAATCACTCAATCACGCACTCACTCACTCACTCACACACACACTCACTCACTCACTCACTAAATCACTCACTCACTCACACTCACTCAATCACCCAATCACGCACTCACTCACACACTCACGCACTCACTCACTCACCCAATCACTCACTCTCACTTACTCACCCAATCACCCACACACACACTCACTCACTCACCCAATCACTCACTCACACACACACACTCACTCACTCACCCAATCACTTACTCACTCACACACACACACACACTCACACACACTCACGCACTCACTCACTCACCCAATCACTCACTCAATCACTCACTCACTCACTCACTCACTCACACACACTATCTCACTCACACACACACTCACTCACTCACTCACTCACTCACTAAATCACTCACTCACACACTCACTCAATCACCCAATCACTCAATCACGCACTCACTCACTCACTCACTCACACACTCACACACTCACTAAATCACTCACTCACACACTCAATCACGCACTCACTCACTCACTCACACACACACTCACTCACTCACTCACTCACTAAATCACTCACTCACTCACACTCACTCAATCACGCACTCACTCACTCACTCACTCACTCACTCACTCACACACACACTCACTCACTCACTAAATCACTCACTCACTCACACTCACTCAATCACCCAATCACTAAATCACGCACTCACTCACACACTCACTCACTCACTAAATCACTCACTCACTCACACTCACTCAATCACCCAATCACTAAATCACGCACTCACTCAAACACTCACGCACTCACTCACTCACTCACACACACACTCACTCACTCACTCACTCACTAAATCACTCACTCACACTCACTCAATCACCCAATCACTCAATCACGCACTCACTCACTCACTCACTCACTCACTCACTCACACACACACTCACTCACTCACTCACTAAATCACTCACTCACTCACACACACACTCACTCACTCACTCACTCACTAAATCACTCACTCACTCTCACTCAATCACCCAATCACTCAATCACGCACTCACTCACACACTCACGCACTCACTCACTCACCCAATCACTCACTCACCCAATCACCCACACACACACTCACTCACTCATCCAATCACTCACTCACACACACACACTCACTCACTCACCCAATCACTTACTCACTCACACACACACACACTCACACACACTCACGCACTCACTCACTCACCCAATCACTCACTCAATCACTCACTCTCACGCACTCACCCAATCACCCAATCACCCAATCACTCACTCAATCACTCACTCTCACTTACTCACCCAATCACCCAATTACCCACACACTCACTCACTCACTCACCCAATCACTCACTCACACACACACACACACACACACACACTCACTCACTCACCCAATCACTCAATCACTCACTCACTCACACACTCACTCACTCACTCACATACACACACACACACATACTCACCCTATCACTCAATCTCTCACACACACACTCACACACTCAATCACTCACTCACTCAATCACTCACTCACACACACTCACACACACGAACACAGATGTGAGTGTGAACGCACCTCGACAGCTGGGCAGAGCTCGGTTCCACTCGGGTCTGTTGGTGCCGCCCATCACACAGGTGAGACTGGAGTAACCCGTGAGCTGGTATCCCGGATCACAGTGGAAGGTCACAGTGGAGCCCAGCTTATAGTCTCCACCCAACCGAGTGCCGTTCATCACACTGCCTGGGTCAAAGCAGGCCTCACGCAGTTTAGCTAACGGGAGAGAACACAGATATGGCGTATGATGATAAAGCTGTTGAAAATCAAATGATCTGAAGGGATGAAATGCCAAGCGGAAACCTTTGAAACTTTCCAGATCGCAGTCAAGCATCTTGAAATAGTATATCATGACAATCTTAAAGTCACCATGAAATCTATTTTTTTTATTTTTATGGAAAAATTGCAGTTTTTATTATAAATGAATTATTTATTAAATGCATTTAAATTCATGTTTCTGGTAATCTTGAATCAGAATAACTTAAAAATGATCTCTGATGATGTGGGCGGATCTCACTCACATGAGATCAGCCAACAGCAAACCACAACCATTCAATCAATTCCCCACAGACACAATCAAGCCCCGCCCACATTTGTTTGTGTTCCAGAAGCGTTTCACTCGGATATACGGCACAATAGGGATGAATAGACTGGCGCAGCTTTGCTTTCATGTTGACTTTTAACTCTTTCCCCACCAGCTTTTTCTAAGTTCCCAGCCAGTGCCAGAATTTTTGATTATATTCACAATGTTTTCATGGCTTTCAGAATACTTCGTTGTATGACGGTCAATATCTCAGAAGAAAGAACAGAGCCTTTGCTTTTAAACAAACAAGTTAACACTTGAATGTAGGGAAAATTAATAAAAACAACATTTCGATCAAAAACTGAGAAAATCTTGTTTTTTGCCAAAGACTTCATCTAGATTTCTTTCACTAACATTGGGCTGTTTTGATTTATATGCTGTTTACTGTTTGATGATCACGTGCGTAATCATCAAACTTCTATCCACTCCTTTATACTACGCCCTAAAATGATGTACACTTTTTGTGAAGAAAAAGTAGATACTTTAAAGTGTGTAGCAGAAGAGTAGACAAGCTTTGAGACGCACTATCACGTGATACAATTGCTTCATTTAGGGTTGCTCTCGGTCACAGTAAACTGACCTGTCAATCATCTTTTCACAGTTAAAATCCTCCACATTCAATTTAATTTAATTTCCAACCGTATCAGAGAGAAATGCAGAATTGATCTGCAGTCGCGGGTCTTTCATCTTTCATTTTCATAATGATGCATTTAGAAGTTAATGGCCAAACGGATCTTCATAAAAGTCCACATTATTGCTGATGAAATATCTCATGGATAACATTAAATAAATATATTTTTTTATTAGGTTAAACTTTGTCATTAGTCATTCAAACCCCTTTTCTGAACCTCTCACCGTCTGCCGCGCACATCCACCATGTTTTGTAGTTTTTTTTACATTTTTTACTCGTGTTTGTAGTTCCTCTTCCAAAACTCAATGGATCATGGGTAATATTAGCTGTTATAGAGAGCACGGATCCACTCTTTGAAAATCCACCAGAAATAGTAGATGCTTTGGGACACGCTTATTTTAATCTCACATATTATTTAGGATGGATAGTATGAACATTGAGACGGTTTATGCAGATCTTCTTCTTCGCATGTTTTTGGATCCAGAGATGTTGTACTGTTTCAGAAGATCCGTAACAGCCTTGAGCTGTATGTCAAAATCAAGTTCACGTTTGTTCATGTTAATGTTTTTTAAAATTAAGATTAACACCCCTTCGGGTTGTGTTGTTATTGCTGCTGATGGAATGCACTGTTTAACAACTAGATCACTAGAAACTCGATTAAATGCACTGTGTGCTTGTGACCGATGATTGGATTTATTAAAGCAGTTATCTAATTCGAACACGGCGTGTTGTATGCAGTAGTCCAACCGTAGATCATGTAGGTTTAATCTTCATTTGTGTTGTGAGTTTGTCTTCTACTGATTGTTGACTCCATCTGTAAAGACCACGGCAGATCGCATTGTTGTCTGTTAGTTAGTTGGAGAGTGATCACCACGCATTGTTTTTCTTTTATTTAGTCAGCGTAGTTTTAGGCGGCGTATTCGTTGAAGATTCAGGCTTTATTTCTGCATTTTTGGTAGTTTTAGAGGTTTGGGTTAAACAGTTATGGGAGTTATGTTTTGATTGTTTCATTAATTTGGCAACAATCTTATTTTTATGATTATACGTTTTTCTTTTACATTTATAATGTGTTCTGTAACGTCTTTATACCTCTTCAATTCAATTACTCTCCCTATGGAGGATTCCTATACCACTCTACAGATAAAGCCTTGTGGAATTTTTGGTTTGCGTACCTAACCGAAGAGATAAAATAAAATTCTGCAAGACAAGTAGTTTATTTAGGGATGGTTTGTAAGGAATTACAAACCTGCGCACATATATTCAAACGCACATAACTATAGAATCAATTCTTAATGCGCATGTGAAAGCCATCAGCGTCTATCACAGGTTCACGTTTAAAGTCTGTTAAGAGAGAACGGTGTCGTCTTAGCGGCCCCTGATTTAATAACAAATGACCATTTTGACGGAAGTGAATCAATCAAAACTAACTTTAGCTGGAAAAAACATTTTTCAAGAACCACTATAAAACCAAACCAATCTCTGTTACCTTAGATTATATGTTTATCTCTGTAAAAAGCTGCTTTGAAACAATCTACATTTTTAAAAGCGCTACATAAATGAGGATGACTTGACTTAAAACCGTTTTCAACGTTAATTCTGGTCTTCCTGGTTGTTTCTTTCGCTCGCCCACTTGGCAACAGTATCTCACGTAAATGTTGCGTAATCATCCCGTTTACATCTTTAAGCACGTTACAGCATCACTTAAGGGCACAAATCCAGTTCTTTCGGGTCTTTAAAAGCACACTATGTGTGTATATGAATAGTTTTTCAACCTTCATAATATATTTCCAAGACATGAGAGATGGTACATCGACTTACAATAGGTAGAGTGACACATCTGCCATAGCCTGACGGTGTCTGTATTACTTTTAGTGGCACCATGTAACTTCTGGGTTTGGGTAGTAACCCGAGCACTAAAAGAACTACAAATTTCGACTGCTTTACGGCTTACCTCACTTCCCCCACCACCCCCCACTTCCTCAAATTCTGACGTGAGAGCCCAACTAGCGTTTGTTTGCAGTCTGTATGTTGTGTTCATGGCCGAAGCAGCAACTCAAACGAAGAAGGCAAAGGTTTTGTCGGAGGAGACTAGAAAGAGAAAAAGGGAGAGTGACAAAATAAAAGGCCGGACGAGGATCAATATTGGTCCGGCGTTTGCTCGCGGGCGTGAGCTAAAGGTAGAGGAGGGGTGCAGACACGAGTAAACATCGGACCTGCGTTTTCAGAATGGTGAAAAAAACCGAAGCGCGCGCGGTCGGAAGAGTCTAGAAAAAGGTAACGAGAATCTGACAGCACGAGGAACCGGACAAGAGTCCCACTCGCTCAGGCTTTCACTGTTAAAGTTGATTCCTGCGATTATCATGAGAACAGTTGTCAATATCTCACATAATTATCAGGACATAAATAAGCCTACACGTTGTAAATAGTGTAAATGAGCGCAATTTGCAATCTAGTATGATAAATTGCAATAATCATGTCTAACAACATCATAACGGACATTGTTACGAAATAATGCGACGTACATGTAACTTTATTGATGTCATCTGGGATTTAGGCTCAGGTAAGCCTAACGCGGTAGGCTACTTTATTATTATAAAGTGCAGAGGCCGTGAGTGGAGAGACGCTCTGCGTGAGTGGTGTTTACGACAGTAACGTTAAATACAAGTACTCTACAACGACTCTAGGGGGCGCTGTTTGACAAACACAGAAATCCTGCATAGTGTGCCTTTAACTAGCAGGCCGAAACCAAAGCGCAGACTTACCCTTGTACTCGAGGTGGAAGCCGGTGTAGCTCACGGACCCGTCGCTGCGGAAGGCGATGTGCATGATGTTCGAGCTGCTTTCCACCTTCTCCGGCAACTTGCTGTCTTGAAATGTGCCGATCAGATGACTGTTGCTGTGAGGCCCGTCGTAGAGGTACAAGAAGTCATAGTTGGGCTCAATGCTAAAACTGAGAGAAGAAGCGTACAGATTAGAATCGAATCACAATTTAGAGGACGATCTATTAATTTTTCTAGCCAATTTACCCAAACACTAGAGAAAATTCTGTCAAGATGTCATTGCAAATAATTGGGGGCCGATAAAAAAAAACTACAGAAAAGAGAGTTTAGAAGATTATATGAGAAGGAATATAAGTTAAATCAAGCACTTAAAGGTGACATATTATGCCTCTTTTCACAAGATATAATATAAATCTATGGTGTCTCCAGAATGTGACTGAAATTTCAGCTCAAAATCCGCCCAGATCATTTATTACAGCTTGTCAAATTTGCCCTTTTTTGGGTGTGAGAAAAAATGCTCAGTTTTTGTGTGTGTCCCTTTAAATGCAAATGAGCTTTTGCTCCGCCTCCGTTCAGAAGAGGGCGGAGTCTTTACACAAGCTTCAGAAACTCCAGCAATAACAAAACAGGCCGATCTCACTCATCCAGAATCCCAGAATAACCAGTAGCGAGTGCAGCCTTACGGAGAGACTCAGGAAGAGTTTCTGAATGTTAGTGGAGACATTTATGTAGTTGTTGTGGAGTTACATTGATCATCTCATCATCATGTTGAACTTCTACACAAGTGTCCACAGTTCCTGAGGTGTTTATAAGACAGCGGTGACATGTTCTGGTCAATAGTGTTCAGTGCTCGTCTGTGCTCAACGACAGAACAGTTTCAGGCTTTGCTGGATCTTCTGTCGGTGCGTTAGAACTGCTCACTGTTGGCGCTCGAGAAACCAAATGTGTGAACACTGGTGTGTGTAAACGTGCAGATTACGGGCCGTTAATATTATAATAAGATCCTCTTCATACGTCAGAAGGAGAGAAATCTGATCGGCTTATTTTATAACATGCTTGCAGAGAAAGACTCACCAGAACAGAGTTACTGGGTTTCACTTTTCACGTTTTCTTATTTTTATGATATATCCCCTTTAATGCACAATTTTTAGCTTTATCAATGTCACTACATGACGAATGAATCACAGCTGTGTGAAAGGTAGTTTTTTCCCTTTGTGCACCACAGAAGAAATAGCAGCATACCAGTTTAAAATGACACGAGAATGACAGTACTTTCATTTTTTGCATGAACTAGCCCTTTAAATCTTGCTGCGGAAATGCAAAATCCGTACAGCGTGTGTAAAACAGGAAAGAGAAAACAAGCTGTTAAAAACATGGACATTCATCAAGTGCTTGTTGACAACATCACAAGCTTTCACAGAGCGAGCCTGTGATCTTCCTAAAAGACCTCGTGGGTCATCAGAGGCAGAACATGTTTTCAAGAGCCTTTTCTGTATGTTTCAGGTGGGGGAAATATTATGATGTGGGTGGAAAATGCTCATAAATGGCACAGCGATGCTTTGGGAAAATGTAGTCAGAAACGCTGCACTTCAGATTAAGTACCGCAACGAGAGCCGACGGTCGTATTCGTGTCATTATGAAGATTTGTTTACCGTCCCAAAACTGCACCAACAATACGCCATTCATTTGAGACGGTTTTGTTAATACTGTAATAATGTCACCGTGACTCATCCCATCTATCTTGAGAAATCTTTTCCCAATTACCATGCTGATAAAAACACAATTACATGTCATATGTTAATTTGAAATTAATTGGGTCTTTGGTGCACAGATCACAGTCTGATATCAATACCATATTCCAATTTACAGTCTGAAGATGGAAGCAGTTATAGGTCAGTGATGTGACACTGATTTTATATGTTTGGGATATAATAATTTATTCAAAGATGCATTTAAAATGCAAATCTCACTGACAATGACTTGAATACATCTCATCAATGATTAACCTGTTCAAAAATTCAGTGTGGTGTATCCATCTTCAGATTGCAATGAATACATAAAAAGTATTATTAAAAGGATGAGATTCTTGTGTTGGTGGGGGTTCGGGGGACTTATATAAATATGATAAAACTTGTTGAGTTGTGAAATCAATATATATAGTAATGTTTAGAGTACTGGTCAAAAGTTTGGAAACATTACTATTTGTAATGTTTTTGAAAGAAGTCTGTTCTGCTCATCAAGGCTGCATTCATTTGATCAAAAATACTGAAAAACAATAATATTGTGATATATTTTTGCAATTTAAAATAATGGTTTTCTGTTTTAATATACTTTAAAATATAATTTATTAATGTTATTAAAGAATTGTCAGCATCATTACTCCAGGCTTCAGTGTCACATGATCCTTCAGTCTAATATAACGATTTATTATCATTGTTGGAAACCGTTTTGCTGCTTAATATTTTTTTTGGATATAATATTGTGTCACCTTTTAAGTTAACACATTCATTGCTGAATAAAAGGATTAATTTCTTAAAAATAAAATAAAAAAAAAGACTGACCCAAAACTTTTGAACGATAGTGTATATTGTTGCAAAAGATTAATATTTTTTTAAATTTTTATTCATCAAATAATCCTGAAAAAAGGTTCTAAAAGGTATCACAGGTTGTAAAAAAAAATGTCACACATTGATAATAAATCATCATATTATAATGAAGGATCATGTGACACTGAAGACTGGAGTAATGATGCTGACAATTCAGCTTTGATCACAGGAATAAATTACAGTTTAAAGTATATTCAAACTAATTGTACTAATATTTCACAATATTACTGTTTTTCCTGTATTTTTGATCAAATAAATGTAGGCTTGATGAGCATTAGAGACTTCTTTAAAAACGTTAAAAATAGTAATGTTTCTAAACGTTTGACCGGTACTACAACAAAACACTTGATGTTTGCAACACTGAGAGTAATGTAGAATAAACTGTAGAGTACTTACATTTCTTCTGTTTTTTTACATCAATAGTGTATCTTGGTTTTCATAATGTCATGTAATTAGTTAAGATCTTACCTGATAAAAGCCAAGGAGATGACGTAATCAGGGTGAACCGTGATGAACCAATCACAGTCTTTGCTGTGTGGGTACGGGTGGGGGAAATTAGGAGACAGAATAAACCCAGACGAGCCTGTAATGTTTCCACCACAAGGAGCTGGAAAACACAGATTATTAATAGCGTTAATAAAGTTTTCTTTTTTCCCCCCTCCCTATAGCATGCGAGTAATTTTACCTCAATAAAAATCTCACTACGTTGGCTGATATATCATTCAATGGCAGTCATTAAAAAAAAAGGGTAACAGTTTATTTTACAGTGTCCTTGTTGCATATGTCACATGTACTGACCATAGTAATGACAGTTAATTATGCATAATTACATGCGACTAACCCTCAACCAAATCCTAACCCTACCCTAACCCTATAGTAAGTACATGTAGTTGATAATATTACTCAGGACTTAAATATATAATTACACTGTGACAATGACACCTAAAAATAAAGTGTAACCAAAAAAATGCAAATCACATCATTAATATTCATGAGTTAAGCTGATAAGTGCCCAACTGTTCTTAAGCTCCAGGTCTGGCTTTAAACCGGATTGACCTTTAAAATGCCTAAATGTGACTCAAACTTAAGAAAATAGGTCCACAAAATAAATGTAGTATCCTAGAAGCATTTATCAAGCTTTCCAATAACCCAGAAGAGTAAGCGCTGACTGGGCATACAATCAGAAATTTCCATCAAAGAAACATTTTTGGTTAGACTGTAGTTACTTAATATTACTCAGTGCTTAAATGTATAATTACACTGTAACAATGACACCTTAAAATAAAGGGTAACACTTTATTTTAAGGTGTTGTTTTTACACTGCATGTAATTATGCATAATTTATGTAACATAAATGTAACATGTGTAACAATGACACTGTAAAAAAAGTGTTACCAAATAAAGTGTAACCAAAAAAAAATGAAAATCACATCATTAATATTCATGAGCAAAGCTGATAAGGGCCCTCCCCCAACTGTTCTTAAGCTCCAGGGGCCGGTTGCATAAACATAGATATTAAGTTAAAACCGTGTCTTAAGTTTTAGTATGACCCACTAGCTGTTAGTCAGGGGCAGTCAGTCTTACTTTTCAATATCATATTAGGCTAATCTACATTTTTATGCAAACTGATTAAAAAATTTGAATAATACATAAAACATGTCTAACTTGAAAGACTAGTCTTAGTGGTTTATGCATGGCTTTAAACCGGATTGACCTTTAAAATGTCTAAATGTTACTCAAAATTAAGAAAATAGGTTCCCTCTATCCACAAAATAAATGTAGTATCCCAGAAGCATTTATCACTGGAAGTCGAGAAGCCTTCACGGGTGATTCCAATAACCCAGAAGAGTAAGCGCTGACTGAGCACGCGATCAGAAATTTCCCTTAAAGAGATTTATCATGACAAAGAGTCATTTCTTCTAGTTATTTCCGAGCTGACAGGTGTGAAATGAGGGGCTGGTGTTTGAGTACACCTCACCGATGCAGGTTGGAGGACTGGGTTGCCAGAAGAACCTGTTGTCCACCTGAATGCAGGTGATCCTGGGTTCTCCTTGCAGGTCGTATCCCGGATCACACGCGAAGGTCACGGTGTCTCCCGGCTCTTTCCCGTCTCCGCTGCGACTCCCGTTCATCGGCGTTCCCGGATCCCGGCAGGCCGTCGCCACCGAACCTGCAAAAACGGGAACTGTGACCAGCTGTGCTAACTTTCACTTACTGGGAAATCTCAGCAGGAGGGAGAGTTCCCGCTCGGAAAAGAGGTTGCATGACCTCGGAAACGAGTACAATGTCTCACTGGGGGCTCCGGCTAAGCAGAACACTAGCTAATGCCGGCGTGGAAGAGAAAAACGTCTGAGCTACAGCAGAACTGAACAATCACTCGCTAATGGATGCGATTTTTATGCATTTAGGGCTTTTTCTTTATTCAAACAGAGGAATCATTATTCTGGGCAAGCAGCCTCTTTAGGAAATTACATTCAGAAGTTTGGGAACAGAAAAGTGACAGTAAAGACATGTATGATGTCTATTTCAAATAAACTTTTTTTGAGATTTTCTATTCATCAAAGAATCCTAAAAAATGAAATCTGTCACGGTTTCCATGCAAATATGAAGCAGCTCAACTGTTTTCAACACTGATAATAATCACAAATGTTTCTTGAGCATCAAATCATCATATTTTACTGACTTCTGAAGGATCATGTGACACTGAAGACTGGAGTAATGATGCTGAAAATTCAGCTTTGATCACAGGAATAAATTACACTTTACTATATATTCACATAGAAAACAGCTGTTTTAGATTGTAATTATTTGTTACAATTTTTACTGTATTTTTAATCAAGTAAGTGCAGCCTTGCCGACCCAAAACTTTTTGAACAACTTCTGAAATATTTATTTATATGCACCAATGTAACCTCATAATAATAAACAGCAACATCTATATTCATACAATATAAAATATTTAAAAGTTTAAGTTCTGAAGTGATTCATTGAAACTGTGTAGTGTGTAACTGTGTAGTGTGTAACTGTGTAGTGTGAAACTGTGTACTGTGAAACTGTGTAGTGTGTAACTGTGTAGTGTGTAACTGTGTAGTGTGTGTAGAGTGAAACTGTGTAGTGTGTAACTGTGTAGTGTGTGTAGTGTGAAACTGTGTAGTGTGAAACTGTGTAGTGTGAAACTGTGTAGTGTGTAACTGTGTAGTGTGTAACTGTGTAGTGTGAAACTGTGTAGTGTGAAACTGTGTAGTGTGAAACTGTGTAGTGTGAAACTGTGTAGTGTGTAACTGTGTAGTGTGTGTAGAGTGAAACTGTGTAGTGTGTAACTGTGTAGTGTGTGTAGTGTGAAACTGTGTAGTGTGAAACTGTGTAGTGTGTAACTGTGTAGTGTGTGTAGAGTGAAACTGTGTAGTGTGAAACTGTGTAGTGTGTAACTGTGTAGTGTGTAACTGTGTAGTGTGTAACTGTGTAGTGTGTAACTGTGTAGTGTGTAACTGTGTAGTGTGAAACTGTGTAGTGTGTAACTGTGTAGTGTGTAACTGTGTAGTGTGTGTAGAGTGAAACTGTGTAGTGTGTAACTGTGTAGTGTGTGTAGTGTGAAACTGTGTAGTGTGAAACTGTGTAGTGTGAAACTGTGTAGTGTGTAACTGTGTAGTGTGTAACTGTGTAGTGTGAAACTGTGTAGTGTGAAACTGTGTAGTGTGAAACTGTGTAGTGTGAAACTGTGTAGTGTGAAACTGTGTAGTGTGTAACTGTGTAGTGTGTGTAGAGTGAAACTGTGTAGTGTGTAACTGTGTAGTGTGTGTAGTGTGAAACTGTGTAGTGTGAAACTGTGTAGTGTGTAACTGTGTAGTGTGTGTAGAGTGAAACTGTGTAGTGTGAAACTGTGAAGTGTGTAACTGTGTAGTGTGAAACTGTGTAGGGTGTAACTGTGTAGTGTGTGTAGTGTGAAACTGTGTAGTGTGAAACTGTGTAGTGTGAAACTGTGTAGTGTGTGTAGAGTGAAACTGTGTAGTGTGAAACTGTGTAGTGTGTAACTGTGTAGTGTGAAACTGTGTAGTGTGAAACTGTGTAGTGTGAAACTGTGTAGTGTGAAACTGTGTAGGGTGTAACTGTGTAGGGTGTAACTGTGTAGGGTGTAACTGTGTAGGGTGTAACTGTGTAGTGTGAAACTGTGTAGTGTGAAACTGTGTAGTGTGAAACTGTGTAGGGTGTAACTGTGTAGGGTGTAACTGTGTAGTGTGTGTAGTGTGTAACTGTGTAGTGTGAAACTGTGTAGTGTGAAACTGTGTAGGGTGTAACTGTGTAGGGTGTAACTGTGTAGTGTGTGTAGTGTGTAACTGTGTAGTGTGAAACTGTGTAGTGTGAAACTGTGTAGTGTGTAACTGTGTAGTGTGAAACTGTGTAGTGTGAAACTGTGTAGTGTGAAACTGTGTAGTGTGTGTAGTGTGTAACTGTGTAGTGTGTAACTGTGTAGTGTGAAACTGTGTAGTGTGTAACTGTGTAGTGTGAAACTGTGTAGTGTGAAACTGTGTAGTGTGAAACTGTGTAGGGTGTAACTGTGTAGGGTGTAAATGTGTAGTGTGTGTAGTGTGAAACAGTGTAGTGTGAAACTGTGTAGTGAGAAACTGTGTAGTGTGTAACTGTGTAGTGTGAAACTGTGTAGTGTGAAACTGTGTAGTGTGAAACTGTGTAGGGTGTAACTGTGTAGGGTGTAACTGTGTAGTGTGTGTAGTGTGAAACTGTGTAGTGTGAAACTGTGTAGTGTGAAACTGTGTAGTGTGTAACTGTGTAGTGTGAAACTGTGTAGGGTGTAACTGTGTAGGGTGTAACTGTGTAGGGTGTGTAGTGTGAAACTGTGTAGTGTGAAACTGTGTACTGTGAAACTGTGTAGTGTGTAACTGTGTAGTGTGTGTAGAGTGAAACTGTGTAGTGTGTAACTGTGTAGTGTGTGTAGTGTGAAACTGTGTAGTGTGAAACTGTGTAGTGTGAAACTGTGTAGTGTGTGTAGTGTGAAACTGTGTAGTGTGAAACTGTGTAGTGTGAAACTGTGTAGTGTGTGTAGTGTGAAACTGTGTAGTGTGAAACTGTGTAGTGTGTGTAGAGTGAAACTGTGTAGTGTGAAACTGTGTAGTGTGTAACTGTGTAGTGTGAAACTGTGTAGTGTGAAACCGTGTAGTGTGTAACTGTGTAGTGTGAAACTGTGTAGTGTGAAACTGTGTAGTGTGAAACTGTGTAGTGTGAAACTGTGTAG
>NW_027508741.1:1575000-1585000 GCF_051911475.1 Siphateles boraxobius | reverse complement strand
ATAAATTTAAAAAATGCCATATATCCCCCTCAAAACTGCACAACTGTAGAGTAAAACATTAATTAATAAAAGCGATAGTGAATGCGTGTGTGAAAAAACTGACGTGATTGTTACAAATCACACTGTCTGTGGCCTCTGGAGAACTCAGAACAACGTTTAGCTTAAAGTTTAAGGTTAAAATAACTGCCATTAAATTACATATCTTACTAATATGCAATTAGATAAACTGTACATTCATTACATTACCTCTGTCTTTATCCCCTTTTATCCTCTTCTCTTCCGTTTGGCGCTGTATCTATTGCAGACTACCTGTATAATGCCAATCTAAAATATGTCATGTAAATTTGTCCATCCGTCACAATCAGCACATTCACCATGTCTAGACCTGCGCGAGCTGCCAGGCCCGTTTCTACGGGGTGCTTGAGTGTGTTAAGTGCCCTCAAACGAATGCAATGCTGTCTACATTGGATGCAGCGAGGGCCGACGCTACACAACACATTAGCAACAGTGAACTGATCGCGCGCGCTCTGTTTCTGACGCACTTCAAGCACTCGCTGGGCGGGGGAAGATTGACGTGCCGGACCGGAGTCGGGGGACTTAATTACGTTTTTGTAGACTTGTTTTGCTTTATTTTATAGTATTTTGGATTAATGTTTTTCAAATAGTATTAGTAAAAAAAAAATTCAAATTTTTTTTTTCACTCGTTCACTCATTTTGGCGCCCCTATTGTGTGGCGCCCCTAGCATTTGCCTAGTCCGCCTATGCCACAGGCCGGCCCTGTGTGTGTAGTGTGTGTAGTGTGTGATGTGTGTAGTGTGAAACTGTGTAGTGTGTGTAGTGTGTGTAGTGTGAAACTGTGTAGTGTGTGTAGAGTGAAACTGTGTAGTGTGTGTGTAATCTGTGTAGTGTGTGTGTAGAGTGAAACTGTGTAGTGTGTGTGTAGTGTGTG
The DNA here is from genome assembly GCF_051911475.1 of Siphateles boraxobius. NCBI lineage: Eukaryota > Metazoa > Chordata > Actinopteri > Cypriniformes > Leuciscidae > Siphateles > Siphateles boraxobius. The sequence continues at coordinate 1,584,051 of NW_027508741.1, read as the reverse complement.
TGTAGTGTGTGTAGTGTGTGAAGAGTGAAACTGTGTAGTGTGTGTGTAGTGTGTGTAGAGTGAAACTGTGTAGTGTGTGTGTAGTGTGTGTAGTGTGTGTAGAGTGAAACTGTGTAGTGTGTGTGTAGTGTGTGTCTAGTGTGTGTAGTGTGTGAAGAGTGAAACTGTGTAGTGTGTGTGTAGTGTGTGAAGAGTGAAACTGTGTAGTGTGTGTGTAGTGTGTGTGTAGTGTGTGTAGTGTGAAAAGAGTGAAACTGTGTAGTGTGTGTGTAGTGTGTGTAGTGTGTGAAGAGTGAAACTGTGTAGTGTGTGTGTAGAGTGAAACTGTGTAGTGTGTGTGTAGTGTGTGAAGAGTGAAACTGTGTAGTGTGTGTGTAGTGTGTGAAGAGTGAAACTGTGTAGTGTGTGTGTAGTGTGTGAAGAGTGAAACTGTGTAGTGTGTGTGTAGTGTGTGTAGAGTGAAACTGTGTAGTGTGTGTAGTGTGTGTAGTGTGTGTAGAGTGAAACTGTGTAGTGTGTGTGTAGTGTGTGAAGAGTGAAACTGTGTAGTGTGTGTGTAGTGTGTGTAGAGTGAAACTGTGTAGTGTGTGTAGTGTGTGTAGTGTGTGTAGAGTGAAACTGTGTAGTGTGTGTAGTGTGTGTAGTGTGTGAAGAGTGAAACTGTGTAGTGTGTGTGTAGTGTGTGAAGAGTGAAACTGTGTAGTGTGTGTGTAGTGTGTGTAGAGTGAAACTGTGTAGTGTGTGTAGTGTGTGTAGTGTGTGTAGAGTGAAACTGTGTAGTGTGTGTGTAGTGTGTGTAGTGTGTGTAGAGTGAAACTGTGTAGTGTGTGTGTAGTGTGTGTAGTGTGTGTAGAGTGAAACTGTGTAGTGTGTGTGTAGTGTCTGTGTAGTGTGTGTAGTGTGTGTAGAGTGAAACTGTGTAGTGTGTGTAGTGTGTGTAGAGTGAAACTGTGTAGTGTGTAGTGTGTGTGTAGTGTGTGTGTAGTGTGTGTAGAGTGAAACTGTGTAGTGTGTGTGTAGTGTGTGTAGTGTGTGAAGAGTGAAACTGTGTAGTGTGTGTAGTGTGTGTAGAGTGAAACTGTGTAGTGTGTGTAGTGTGTGATGTGTGTAGTGTGTGTAGTGTGTAGTGTGTGATGTGTGTAGTGTGTGTGTAGTGTGTGTGTAGTGTGTGTAGTGTGTGTAGAGTGAAACTGTGTAGTGTGTGTAGTGTGTGATGTGTGTAGTGTGTGTAGTGTGTAGTGTGTGATGTGTGTAGTGTGTGTGTAGTGTGTGTGTAGTGTGTGTAGTGTGTGTAGAGTGAAACTGTGTAGTGTGTGTGTAGTGTGTGTGTAGTGTGTGTAGTGTGTGTAGAGTGAAACTGTGTAGTGTGTGTGTAGTGTCTGTGTAGTGTGTGTAGTGTGTGTAGAGTGAAACTGTGTAGTGTGTGTAGTGTGTGTAGAGTGAAACTGTGTAGTGTGTGTAGTGTGTGAAGAGTGAAACTGTGTAGTGTGTGTGTAGTGTGTGTAGTGTGTGTAGAGTGAAACTGTGTAGTGTGTGTGTAGTGTGTGTGTAGTGTGTGTAGTGTGTGAAGAGTGAAACTGTGTAGTGTGTGTGTAGTGTGTGTAGAGTGAAACTGTGTAGTGTGTGTGTAGTGTGCGTGTAGTGTGTGTAGTGTGTGAAGAGTGAAACTGTGTAGTGTGTGTGTAGTGTGTGTAGTGTGTGAAGAGTGAAACTGTGTAGTGTGTGTGTAGTGTGTGTAGTGTGTGAAGAGTGAAACTGTGTAGTGTGTGTGTAGTGTGTGTAGTGTGTGTAGAGTGAAACTGTGTAGTGTGTGTGTAGTGTCTGTGTAGTGTGTGTAGTGTGTGTAGAGTGAAACTGTGTAGTGTGTGTGTAGTGTGTGATGTGTGTAACTGCTCTTACTGGAGAAGTCGATGGCGAATCCAGATTTGCTGATGTAGAAGTCGGTCTCGAACTGGACGGTGACGATGTTGAGAGTGCTGTGGATGCCGTCGGGTAACAGAGACCCGCTCACGTCTCTCAGAGCCATCTCGTTCTCCGGGAGCCCGTCCCAAACCTTCAGGATATCGTGAGACGCCTCCGTGTCAAACGCCAAGAACTGCAGACTGAAACACATCTACAGTAAAGCCTGTGATTCACACTGGAATGCTCATGTGCACAAAAATACTTAAAGCAATCTAATCAAATGAATAATAAGATAAATCAAGTACCAAATACCATAAATGCAATTAATAAATCTTCTAATACCATTAAATATGAAGTGTATTTATAAATATGTGATACTGTATTAAATGGTAAGGCTTGTTCCGTTTGCTTTATTGGTTAATCAGACCATTAAATACAACTGTTCATTTTTATTATACAAATGTGTCATTAAATGTGTACAAATTTACAATGAAACTTACATTGTAAAAATGTAAGCAACTTACAATGAAAAATACTTCTGTTAGTTAATTGGGCCTTACTGTAAAGTGCTACCAATAATTTATTAAAGGAGACTTTCAATAATGTATTTACCCAGCAAGCGTGACCCTCATCCAATAAAGACTAATGCAGCGCCGTAATCAAAGGTCAAAGACCTCAATCTTAAGGAAATAAAATGACATTAAAGTAGATAAACTGGACTACTGGTCAGGTCAATGCAATCTGTTTTACATTAATAAGCTTGATTCTCTCCTATGCAATTCCTCAAATAACTGTCTCTCTCCTGAAGTGATGGACGCTTTCGAAAACACGCTTCATGAAGCTTCGAGATATTTGCGAATCATTTGTTTCGAAACAGTGATACGAAGAGAGTATCAAATTGCCAAAGTCACGTGATTTCGGTAAACAAGAGTTTGTTCGCATTTTTCACAGTTTCGTGATTTTCATGATTCGTAATTCCAATGATTCACCGCTAGGTGGCGATCTCATGAACTAGTGACTACATGTGATCTTTACCTGCATGATTTCGGTTCAATTTTATACATTTGTAAACATTTAATGACACATTTGTATAATAAAAATGAAGAGTTGTATTTAATGGTCTGATTAACCAAGCTATCCATAAAACGAACAAAACAAAATATCACCTATTATAAAGACACTTCATATTTGATGGTATTGGATGATTTATTAATTGCATTTACGGTACTTGATTACACCTTCAATAAAACATTTGCAATTTCTTTGTAAAAGTGTTTCATGCATGTTCATATTTCGTTGCATTTACACTGTTCTGGCCAGCAGGGGTCACCAGCGTGTGGCGTTGCGATTTTGCGATGCAACTGATTCGAAGTTTCGAAAAGCTTTGTTTTTCCCATCACTATGCCAGTGACTTAATAATAGGGTTAGGAATCGAAAAAGTCAATTCTGCTTATCTGTTCCTGTGTGTGCAGGCTAGTGTTGTCAAAAATATCGATATTTCGATAAATATCGATACTGAAATATCGGAACGGTACCAATACTAATTTCCCGAAGTATCGATACACCGATACTAACCGAGGGGTCACTATCACTTCTCGCCAAAGGCGCGTTGACAAACACGACACGTGACGCACTCGTCTCATTCGCTCTGGTTAAATAGCAAAAGTGAAAGGGAAGATGGCGAGTGCGGCGCCGCGACCGGCTTTGGTTGATTGATAAAGAACACCGCGAGCGGGCATGCCGGAGAATAGCGCGGACACGTGTAAAAAACACACCGCGAGCGGGCATGTCGGAGAATAGCGCGGAGACGCGCTTCACACTCCAATTTGATACAGTTAAGTGCTTCGACACAATCTGTATTATTAAAAGCAATATATAAATAAAGGTAACTTGACTAGATGCTGATCCAGTGAGCATTGTTTCCGCGTGTGATGCACGCACGTTTGCATTTAAATCTGTTCATCAAATTACGTTAATGTAGGCTATTAACCAGCATTTATGACCGATGAACAATGCATTTGTTACAGTATATTTTAATCTTTGATAACAGTAGGTAATAAAAAAAACAACGGATCATGTTAGCTCTTGTCCAATGAAAAAATATTAACAGATAGAACTCAGGACATTTTTTTCATGTAAAATATACCTCATTGTCATGTTCTAGACTTGTAATATTTAGCTTTAAATAAAAAAAGACCCCCTTAATATTGTGGCAGTTTTTTTCTCTGTGGTATCGAAAATGGTATCGAATATCGATATTTTTCAAGGTATCGTATCGAAGTTAGAAATTCTAGTATCGTGACAACACTAGTGCAGGCCTGTGTTCACGTGCACAGAAAGCCGCCTCTCATACAGCGTGCGAACACTGAATTGAGTTCTCTTCCTTGTATTTCATGGATTATGCTCGTAAACACAGTCGGTTTTGTCTTAAGTGAGCGTACACAGAAATCAGATAGAGTAACAGTATATTAGATCCATGCATTAGCTCTTAAAGTGACAGCAACCTAATTAACCTGCTCATTAATGTCAATCAAACAACAAAATTGATGATTGATCTTGACTGAATAACTTTTGTGAGTTTAATAAATATTAATCTATATATTTCTTATAAAGTGAAGTGTTATTTTACATATTTTTGATTTCACTTTCAGTAGCCTGAACACTATAACTAGATCTACATTCAATTTGTATATTTGTTCAGTTTTATTTATGTGTGCTATTGCGAACACATTTATTTGTTCTGACTGTTACTTGTTATTAATAGAGTTTAGGGTTTTATAGTTAGGCTAGTTGTTTTTGCGGTGATATTGTTAAAACCGTAGGCAAAAGTTTAAACATGCCCTTTAAGGCTGCTGATTTACGTTCATGGTATTCAGCTGTAAAAAGAGACAGATGTTTGATTTCATTTTTTTTTTAAACTTCAAAATTCAATCGATACCCAACCCTACATTTTTTAATATAACTCCGATTGTATACGTCTGAAAGAAGAATGTCATATACACCTAGGATGGCTTGAGGGCGAGTTTTGAGTGATCTATCCCTTTAACGATCCACGTTTCCTTGTTATTAATAATCATCACCTGACAGTGTTGCCGGGGTCCACCTCGATGGTCCATGTGCAACGGAGGTTGTTGTCATATGGAAAAGGGTATCCAGGAGAGAGTATGCGTCCAGATGATACACCTTTAAAACTTCCCCCACACTCCGCTACAATAGATCAAAACAAGAAGTTATTGCGCTGTCAACTCCCACCCACGACGAAGACGAGATGTATTCTTCCTGCCATTAATGATGAGCTCTGTGGAGACTGTGTTTCTGGATCTGACACCCCCTCATCATCCCGACGAGGACATGCAACAATGGGCTGTAATTATGCATGCAAGAGACGCTGCTTTTAACTACGTTCCTTGTGCATGCCATTAATTAATGTTAAAACTCTGTCCACATTATTTATGAGTTCGGTCTTGCATGAGAAGCAGAGGACCACTGCATATATCACAAAAAATAAAGGAAGTATTATCATATTCATTACTGTGGCCTCAGCCACAATATCTGCACTACATCGCTCATTAAAGCACTTGTTTCTGTGCCGCATTACAGCAAACGCTGATCTCATGAATGAACAGGTTCTCTAGTGACAAAACAAAAATACTGTCATTACAATGGTAACGAGTACAGAGACGGACAAGACAAACACTGCAGGAAAAGAAAGCCGGCCCCTGGAGATTAACATGTCTGATATATTTTCAATGGCCACTTTAGAGCTGGAGTGTCTGTGGAATTTGTGGCTTTTAATGTTGTTTATATGTCTATGTGGTGTTTTTAATACGCTCTAAAACAAACCATGTGTAAATTCATAAGTCGACAGCATTGCTGAGTATTTTCTGCTTAAAACTGCAGTGAAACAAAGACAGTCTCAAAAACACGCTTTGAAATCGCTGGTGTTTCTGACGTCACAAACTACCTTGCAACCAATCAGATCAACGTGTGATCGTCAACCAGTGGATCTCTGAGTGAGTGAGTGAGTGGAGGCGGGGCTCATTTGCATATTCATAGAACCACGCATACTAAATGAGGCAAGCATGTCGAGTTACATTCAAGATATTTTAAGGCATTAAGAAGTGTTTTTCACGGAAAAAACATTTAAATATGTCATTTTGGAGAATATTAAGGGATAAAATGATTGACTACAGGAGGACTTTAAAGGTTTTGTTTGAGTTTAATAAGCAGAGACAGACACTGATGTGAACACAGTCATTCTGTGGCAATATCAAAACATTGCTCTGTTTGTTTGAGCGCACAGAAACACTTTGTTTGAATCAACCAATGATGTGATTTTGGCGGAGGACTATGTTTTTGTCCCAGTGGGGAAACCTGTCTGAAAACAGTCATTATTCTTACAGTTATTTTGGAATTAATTTGCCTCCTAACCCAATACGAGCAGCAAACTAATCGCACATTTAATGGATGTTTTTCACATGATAAAGAGTAAAAATCACATACATGTACTTTTATTTTTACATGGGCAAGTGAAATAAATAACGGAAAGTGATCTGGGGCCGTATTCACAAAGAATTTAATTTTACGACTAGGAGTACTCCTAAATCACACTAAAATATTTTAGCTAGGATTTTTCTCTTAAAAGTTATTCACAACGCCTTTCAGACCTACTCTTAGTAAGGAAAAATGACAACTCCTAAACTAAGAGTGAGTCTTCTTTGCTATGGATGACGTCAATTCTCATGCACGAGTTTCCTCGCAATGATCACGGTGATTGGTTGTTAGATGACAGGGCCATCATGCGGAACATAACACAGACGCAACAAATCATGGAATTACCACATCTAAATATGTCTGTGTCCTACACAAAATAATAATAGTAATGTCATCGAAATGCATATATAATGACATGTTTGTGCAGGCCCCAGTGAAGTGTAATTCTAAAAAGGCAGAAAGAGAGAGAAAAGTGGTGAATTCAATTAAATTAAATTAAGGTAGCCTAATACCCTAATGAAACCGCCACTTTCCTAATAATGAAAAACGACTCTTGCATTAACACTTGCTTGGTTAATTGACATCCTATTAGTATGGAAGCTTGTTTCCGCCACTGAATAAAAAATAAATAATAATAACTGTGACTTTTCATTGAGAGAATTGTGAGAAATAAAAAGTAGCAATTACCTTTTTTATTTTTCATTCTGTGGCGGAAACAAGCTTCCATAGCCTAAATAGACTTAATGCAAGGAAATGTTGCTCCTATTGAAGCAATGTAATAGTTGAATGACGGTGGATTATGAACTCGCCAAAACGGAAAAGAAAGCCCAACTGGACGCAGGATCAGTTACTGCTGCTTGGTGTTGGTGCTGAAAACAAAAACAAAAAATTAAATAAAAGGGAAATTCGACACTGGGATATCAAGTAAAACTAAGCGTGAGACATGGGAGAGGATTTGTTTGCAGATCAATGCAGCATTCCCGCATGTGTCGCGGACCCCGGACGACTGCGAGGCGGTGATATGCGCTACAATCCTTTGTGAATAGGTCTTAGTGAGTTAGGAGTCCTCTCGACATCTTTTAAGCTGTCCCAGACTTAGGTGCTACTTTTAGGGATAAAATGCTTCGTGAATTACTCTTAGTGAAAAAAATTAGGAGTCCTAAAGTTAGGAGTGACAAGCCCATTATTTTTAGGAGTTGCTCCTAAATTCGCCAATTAGGAGCTACTTTTAGCCTTAAAATTATTTGTGAATACGGCCCCTGGACGGTCAACTTGCTTCATAACGGATTTAAATCTTACGTTGCATTTTATAATTGCATGTGATCTGCTTTTTGAAGAGGGAAAATAGTTGTATAAAGAGAGACATTTATCAGCTAGCTTTTGCATGAAATATTTAGCACAGCCAGGATGTGCACTATTTTGATGTTGAAATTCCCAAGGCGCTGTCATAGGAGCGAGTGGATCCCCGAGGCAAAGCTTCCAGCGTTTGCTCATCGGGATTCAGTCTACAGACAGACCGGCTACTTCACTCTGACTGCTCTATTGTTCATCAATTTCATCATACAAAAGGCAAGAATAAGCTGGTCTATCATAAATATTGATGACTCTGCGAGACCGATCAACTTATGTGAAACTTCTTTATAGTTTGCCTGAGCGTTTTGAGACTGAGACTCTGTTCTGAGAACATTGGGCTCTACCTTGCTGACTACAAAAGCAGGAGATTAAAGATAAAAATGACCTATTATGCTTTTATCCATCTGTCTTTAGTGTGTGATGTTGCTGTTTGAGCATGAAAAAGCTCTGCAAAGTCCTTCTATATCAGTGTCAGTGTTTCTGAACTCCTGAAACGAGGCTTTGTAGTCTTGAGTTTATTCACAATATTCCTCATTATAATAATTCATTCGCAGAATAAAGGGGCGGGGCCTGGTTGAGTTAGTTAGTAGTGTGTTAAACTGGCGGTTATGGTAAGGGGCGGGACATTTCCCAACACACTCAAAGCGCTCGACCAATCACAACACACTGATCCAGCCGACCAATCAGAGCACAGTGTGCTTTTCAGAAGGAGGGGCTTCATAGAGCCATTAAGTAAACTGGTGTGTGTTTCCCGAAAGCATCGTTAGTCAGCTATGGTCTGTCGTTATCAGCAGTTCAACGAGTCGGTGTTTCCCGAAAACATCGTTCCAACGAACATTCGCAAACAGCATCGCAGAGTTGTGTGTGTGTGACGGCAGATCTCGAGCTGCTGTTAGAAGCAGAGTTTCTAGTTTTCATCACATGTGACTCAATAAATCCTGATCTTGAGACAAATAAGAACTGTCTATATCTTTTATTTAAAATACATACAAATGTCATTTACATCTTTGAGTTTGTCAGGAGATTTAAAGCGTAGTTTCTGAAGAGTGCGCATGTGTGAACGAGCTCTAGTGTGTGAGAACGAGACTATGATTGAACCTTGTAATAAAGCAAAATAACTGAGAAAAATGAGAAATAGTTCTCAGATGTCTGTAATATATAGCAAAACATCTAGCGTTAATTCGATCTCAAACAGATTCATTAACAGTAGTTATTACTCCATAACCTGCGTGACATCATTAACCAACGTGGTTGAACGAGCAGTTTGCGACAGAACAGTTTCAGGAAACAGTCGTGACTATA
>NW_027508741.1:1552500-1570000 GCF_051911475.1 Siphateles boraxobius | reverse complement strand
CCAGAAATGTTTCATGAATTGCTGAATTATTAGTGCAACGGCCAATTCCTAAAAACGCATTTTTTATTACACATTATATACTATGAAACATTTAAAACATTATAGAATAATGAATGTGTGAACGTTTTTTGATAGTGCTTGTCCTGGAAATACACGTAACGTAACATAACAACATAACATAATATAACATAACATAACAAAGTGAAATCGTATCACTTTGAGACTAAATTATGGGAGAATCATTTTTTTGGGTGAAGTATTAATTTAAATAATACACTGTTCTATAATATTTCATATCCGAAACTATGTTGATGCTGCTTGTCACTTATTATAAAATCTAGTTTATTTATTATAAAATAAAATAAAATACTAAATGATGGCAGAATTAATTTTTGGGTGAACTATTCATTTAAAAGATATGTTGCAGTATAATATTTTATATCGAAATTATTTTGATGCTGCTTGTTACTGAATAATATAATATAATATAATATAATATAATATAATATAATATAATATAATATAAAATAATATAATATAATATACAGTGCTTTTCATAAGTGAACACACTCATGCTAAAGTTGAATAAAAAGAGGAATTAAAAAATCATCTTTTGGAAATTGATCTTAATGCTTTAAAAAAATGAGGAAAAATCGAACCTTTAAGGACACCAATTTTCTTTGTGAATGAATAATGTATCGTAAATAAATAAATGTTCTTCCTAAAAATACAGGTTGCATAAGCAGATTTGTATTTTTAAAGGCCAGTTATTTCATGGATCCGGGATAATATGCATCCTGATAAAGTTCCCTTGGCCTTTGGGATTAAAATATCCCACATCATCACATTCCCTTCACCATATCTAGAGATTGGCATGGGGAACTTTCCATAAGATCATCTCTCAATGCAAATCAAACCAGCTATTAGCCTAACTGAAATAACACCATGCCAATCTCTAGGTATGATGAAGGGAATGTGATGATGTGGGATATTTTATTTCCAAAGGCCAAGGGAACTTTATCAGGATGCATATTATCCTGGATCCATGAAATAACTGGCCTTTAAAAATAAAAATCTGCTGTCTCTATGGGAATTTAACATAGGGGTGTCCTGACTTATGCACCCTGTATTTTTAGGAAGAACATTTATTTATTTATGATACATTATTCATACACAAAGAAATTTGGTGTCCTTAAAGGTTGGATTTTTTCCTCATTTTTTAAATTAAGGCATTAAAATCAATTTCCAAAAGATGATTTTTTATTCCTTTTTTTAGTCAACTTTGTGTTCACTTATGATACGGACTATATGGAAAAGCCATGAGACTAAATAATCGCTAATAATATTTTTGGGTTTATTGAATTATTTGAGCTAATAATATCTTTCAAATATGTTGCTCTGAGTTCCCTCACTGTTTTCCCCTTATTTTTAGCACAGCTAAGGTCAAAATTCAAATGCATGGGATGTAATTGAACAGACTATCAGAGGATGATAGACAAACGAGACGCTCAGAGTAAAAGCTGTTCGTGTTTCTCGCAGTGAATGAGCGAGTGCATCTGAACGCCTCCAGTTCTGGACCGAAGAACAGCTGTGTTAACCTCGTCATGTTTTCCTCACGCTATAATCCCGCTTTATGATTAAGATATCAAATAATACAGCACTGTGAGGAAGACACATTACAAAACTTCTCATGAGAAACGACAGACCTATAATTTCGGAGTCTCCATGGCACTAATAATCCATGCATATGATGCAGCTAATTCAACGGTTTTCATTACAAAAGCAATAAACAGTGTGTGTGTGTGTGTAGTGAGTGCTGAGAACAATTATACAGTTCATGCTGACAATGAAATGAAGATATTAATCCAGAAATTAAAATTAATTGAGCTAATATATCCATGAGAGGTAGTTTATGGCAGAAAGATTGAGAGGGAGCGGGAGATTTCATTCGTATCCGTAAGCGTCCAAAATTAACTTATACCACACCTGCCCATTAAACTCTATTTTGCATTATTTATTAAAATATATATGCTTTGCCAATATACAGCAAAACGGCATCCATCATCGTTTGATTTTTTATTTTGCAGACAGTTTGTATGTGATTTCAGTCGCTCCTGTTACAGAGAGTCAGATTATCCTAAAACTGATAGTGGCCAACAGTGTAACACACAGTAACAATTTATTTACTCACCAATGTCAATTTTGCTCATATTATATACTTGGCTGGTGTTAATTTTGGAAAATAAAATAAAATAAAATAAAATAATCATTAAATATGTGTGAGAAAAGCCTTTGTAATTGCAATTTTATGAAATCCAGATGGAATTACTGATAAAAGTATAGGGATGAATTATTTATCATCAAAGCATCAAATATGAAATATCAGTGAAACACTGTTGATGTTTCTTGCTTTTGTTTGTTTTCCTCACAAGAATTTGAACATCCCAAATGAACTCAGAAGTTTGCAGCAAGTGCTTCATGAATGCAAACAGGAAAAAGTTCAGGAAAACAAAATCTACACCGAGAAGAAGTTACTGAAGTCCTGTAATCCAAGATTGCTCCTGACAGACTAAAACTGCCAATGCAACTTCTAGTGTGTGTGAGTTTCTACACGTAGTGTGGAATTAAAGATGTACTTCACCGCAGGCAAAATAGGCTTTCAATAAAACTTGTCTGCCTGTACAGAAGAAAGGCGAAAACATTTTTAAAATCGGCGTTACCTGACTAGAGAAAACTGAGGAAAAGACTGATGTCTTCCTTTTGGCCAAATAGGTATGAAAACTTCAACATCCATAATGCACTGGGCATACCATCGCCCAATGCCACGCCCACTCTGCTACTATTGGCTAAGCATGAACAGAGTGAAATACCACCTTGCTTTAATAGGAAATACATTTACATTTATGCATTTGGCCGGGGAACACATTTTTACATTAATATCAGTTCTCAGTTCTTGCTTTCCCTGGGAATCAAACCCATGACCTTGGCGTTGCAAGCGCCAATGCTTTACTGTTTGAGCTACAGGAAAGCGCAGAAATACTGCTTAGCAATCTTTTAGTCATAATGGTGCTGACTTTTATTGTTCCCGAGTGTAAGAATTCAAAGAATTGTGTTGCAAAGAATCATAAATATGGAGAAAGCTGAAAATCCTCTGTGTTCGTAATCAACATTTCAAACTGCATGACCACGAACACAGTGTTTTAGGCCAAACAGAGGGAGAACACTGATGCTGCATCCATATTCACCTACTCATACTACACCCTAAAAGTTTGTAGTGTTTTTGTGAAGAATAACTAAATACTTTTGAGTGTGTAGCAGACATACTAATTTTTCATAACTGCATCTTTAATGGACACTCTGTAGCTTAGTTACATCAGCCCTGTCAATCATCTTGTCACTGTCAAAATCCTCCACATTCAATTTAATTAAATTTCCTACCATATCGGAAAGAAATTCAGCACGTTAATCTGCCAGTCATGCAGAGACTCTCCTCATGCAGATGAGCAAACCTATATTTATAAGTTCACAATGCTTTTATAGATGAAATATAATGTGGATAACAATGAATAAATAGTTTTTCGGCAGGTTAGATACTGATTATTTATCACTCAAACCACTTAACTCTCGGTCTCACACATCAGCCATGTTTGTAGTTTTTTTTTACTTGTTTGTAGTTCTAATTGAATAAAAGGCAACATTAGCCGTTAGAGTCTCTTCACATCTGCACTTCAGAAATAGTAGACCATCTGGATATTTTTGTAATACTCATTTCAACATACTACAATTAGGGACACACTAATTCTAATTTCATTTTTTTTTTGTAATGATACATCTTCTGATGCTAAGCTAGGGCACATCCTCAGTGATGTTCCTGATCTCATTGGGTGTTTCGGGTCTTTCGAAACATCAGACACCCTTCTTCAGGCGAACCAGCTGAGGTTGATCAGGCCTCAGCTTGTGCCCTAGCAGCATTTAACCACGGTTCCGCTCTTTTGATCCAGAGCCACCTCGACGCCTTCTCTGCAGCCTCTGTGGTATTAAGAGGCGACCCAGCTGAGGTCGATCAGGTCTCAACTTGTGCCCTAGCAGCATTTAACAACGGATCCGCTCTTTTGATCCAGAGCCACCTCGACGCCTTCTCTGCAGCCTCTGTGGTATTACTGATAGCTCTTCTCCTTCTCTCACCTGTGATGCCGAGTGCAGTGTAGGCCCCGTAGAGGGACTTTGCTGCAAAGTCTCTGCACCCCACCTCCACAGGTAAGGACCTTGCCTTCCAACCTTGGTTGTGGCAGTCGCTGACGAGGCCATCATAATTCTCCTCCTTCCTCTCAAAGGCTTACTCCATTCGGTCTTCCCATGGCACAGTGAGCTCCAACATGACCAGGTTCTTTGTTGCCTCTGATATCACGACAATGTCAGGTCTCAGGGTGGTCTAGACGACATGCTGGGGGAACTTAAGTTGTTTGCCCAAGTCCACTTTCAGTTGCCAATCCTGTGCCGTGCTCAGAAGCCCTGCTTTTGTCCTGAGAGATTTTCCTGGCTTCTCTTCGGCCCTTACGAAGCTGATGGTTTGTTTGCAGGGCTCTGACCTACAGCAGCTGCTGATAGTAACCTGGATGCTCTCTGCAATTGTTTTGAGCACCTGGTCATCCCGCCAGCGATATCGTCCTTCCCCCAGAGCTCTTGGGCAGCAGCTCATGATGTGCTCAAGGGTTCCCTTTCTCTGGCACAGGGCGGATCCTGGTATATCGACCAGCCCCCAGGTGTGCAGGTTGGACGGGCTGGGGATGACGTCATAGACTGCCTAGACCAGGAACTTGATGCGGTGTGGCTCTGCCCGCCAAAGGTCAGTCCACGTGATCTTCCTCTCCACAGCTTGTTCCCATCTAATCCAGGCACCCTGACGTGCCATTCCCACTGCTTTGCTGAACCTCTCCTACTCCACCGCTGCCCTCACCTCACTTTGAACTAGCTGCCTCCTCTCCTTCCCCCGAGCCTTGTCGAACCGGGGCCCTTGAAAGGTTCCTAGCCCAGCCCTTCCTCTAGCCACTGCTCCCACTAGGACTCCATGGTGCAGCCGTGACTCTGCCTGGTCTACTGCTGCCTCATTTCCCGCCCGTCTTGACCTCTACACCTGCCCGAGAGACTTTGGGGTCCCTAGACTCACGGAGCTGCAGCACCTCTCTTGCACGCAAGACCTTGAACTCCTCTTCGATGGATTTTAGCGGGAGCTGCAAATTGCAGGTTTTTCCATAAAGGGCGATACTGCTTAAGCTCCTCGGGAATCCCAGCCATCTTCTTAGGTAGCGGCTGACTCTCCTTTCTAGTTCTGAGATGGTGGAGATCGGAAACTCGTACAGAAGCAGAGGCCACAGTATTCTTGGCAGAATCCCATGTTGGTACACCCATGCCTTAAATTTTCCAGGGAGCCCAGTTTTATCGACATTCTTCAGCCACCTCTCCAGCTCCTCGCAGGTGTTTTTGATGGATGTTGTATCCCTGAGGCTGCTGTCGAAGATCTCTCCCAGGCTTTTTTCTGGTTTTTCAGACAGGGTCGGGATTTGAATTCCTGAGATGATAAAACGAAACTTCTCCACCATCCTGCCCTTCTTTAGCACTAAAGATCTGGATTTGGTTGGCTTGAATGACATCCTGGCCCATTCAATCACCCTCTCCAGACCCTTCAGGATCCATCTGGCTCCAGGCACTGACTCCGTTGTCACTGTGAGGTCATCCATGAAGGCACGGATTGGTGGTTGCCGCATTCCAGTCTTGGATTTGGCGCCTCTGCTCTCCGGTTCAGCAGATTTCACCAACATGTTCATTGCCAGAGCGAACAGGATCACTGAAATGGTGCAGCCTGTAATGATTCCCACCTCCAGCCTGTGACACTCTGATGTTGTTGACCCAGATGAGATTCTCAGCTTGAAATCTCTATAGTAATCCTGGATAAGGTCTCTCACTATGGTAGGAACATGGTGCCTCTCCAAAGCCTCCTGTACCAGCTTGTGGGGCATAGAGCCATAGGCGTTGGCCAGGTCTAACCACAGCACCACCAGATCACCCAAGCAAAGGAGAATAGCTTTGCTTCTCTGAGGAGCTGTGTAACCACTCCTGTGTGCTCTAGGCAGCTTGGAACACCTGGTATGCTGCCTTTCTGCAGAGAGGTGTCAATGTATCCATTTTTGAGGAAGAACTCTGCCAACCGCTTTGCAACTATGCTGAAGAAGATCTTTCCTTCAACGCTTAAAAGCGAGATGATTCTGAACTGGCTGATGGTCTTGGAGTCTTCTTCTTTTGGGATCCACACTCCATCTGGACACCGCCACTGTTTTAGAGTTTTCCCTTTCCTCCAGATGACTTTTAGGATCCTCCACAGCCGATGTAGCAGCTTGGGGCAGTACTTGTACACCTTATACGATGTTCCGCTTGGTCCTGGTGCGCTTTCAGGAGTGGCTCCCTCAGGTCGAATGCCTCTACAGGCTCTGGTGGTGTTATCAAGGCATCGCACTGCCCCAACTCTTGTTCTCTGGAGGGGTCACTAAATGTATCTGCAAGGTGCTGGTCAATTTCACCCTTAGATGAGACTAGGCGTCCACCTTTCTTCTGCCTGAGGAGCTGTTTGGTGAACTCGAATGGGTTTCTAATGAAGGCTGCTCTCCTCCTAGCCCTCCCCCTTCGCCGCCTCCTGTGCCGTTCGGCTCTGCGCAGGGTAACAAGCTTCTTCCTTAAGATGCTGCGCAGCTCGGTCAGTGGTCCACGCTCCTCCTCACCAGCTTCCTTGTACTACTTTTTTAGGGTTTTCAGCTCTATTCTGATGTTATGAATTTTGACTGCCCTCTGGTTTTTGGTGTACGGCTTTGTTACTCCTCTCACCTCCTCCACACCAAACCTCTCAACCGCCATGCTCACTATGATGGTCGTTATAGTTTGCAGCCTCCTCTCCGCATCACCTTTGGCCGTTACTTCCAGCACCTTGTCCACATCCTCATCAAACTTCTGCCACTCGGCTGTTTTACATGCTTGAGGCCACCTGATCCTCCTCTTCTCGGGCTGCATGACTGGGGGACAGTTTGTACCGCATGGAGGCTCTGGGCTCTATGGGGTGCTTCCAGGCCCTGCTCCTCCTCTGACTCACCAGGCACTATGCCTGTGCATTGTGGTACTTGCCGTGGCTCCAGACATTTCATCCATGACTGATGGATCTTCAAGCCTCTTGCATTTTTACAAATCTTTCCACACTGACAAACCGCGCTCTTAGTCGTTTTTCCTTTGCTGTTGTTCGATAACCTTAGGTCCGTCTGACTGGGGTTCTCTTTCTCCCCCCTCTCGGGCTCCCCTGGGGGTATTGTTCATTTAATTTTTCCGTAGCTAGCTTTGGGTTCCTCTTCACAGAGGCTGCGGCTAGGGGTGCTAGCCCATACCGCCCCGGTTGCCGTCTTCCCGAGCTGCCATCTGTCTCTCCAGATGTCCCCAACCTATTCTTGGTTGTCAACCAGCCTGTTCCTGGTAGTCACTGATTTCTTCAGATTGACAGTTGTAATGATACATCTTCTGATGCTAAGCTAGGGCACATCATCAGTGATGTTCCTGATCTCATTGGGTGTTTCGGGTCTTTCGAAACATCAGACACCCTCCTTCAGGCGACACAGCTGAGGTTGATCAGGCCTCAGCTTGTGCCCTAGCAGCATTTAACAAATGCTGCTAGGGCTATTTAGGACGGATAATACTATTTAGGACGGATAATATGCAAAAAGTATGGGATGCAAAACGTCGTCACGTACAGGTAAGAAAGCTGTTGCCACATTTTACCACAATGTTACAATTTTCAGTGATAAACTCATACAATAACTGTTCGGTTAATAACCCTCTGCTGATCTGACTGTCTGTGGGCGGGGATACAAAAATGCAGAAGTAAAGTCTTTAGTTTTCACAAAAGTCCTGGATCTGTCAAATAAAGGGGAATTTCTCAGTCCAGGTGACACGGACAGAGTAAACATTGTTCATACGCTACTGACATTTAGGGCTGCGCGATTAATTGCAACGAAACCACAATGCGATTTGCCATTATTTTATGCACAGCTTGTCAGTGCAGTACGGCTGATCGGTAGTAAATGCTGCTTCATCTGAACACCAGAGGGCGCTCTCACACGCAGACACGCCAAATACGCCCCACTGCAGAAGTAAAATAACACACATTCATCATCGCTGTTGCTGAATAAACATAAGATTTAAACACTTTGATTGTTGAATAAACATGACTTATATAAATACACGACTGCCTTATTCTGTGTAAGAAGCCACATCATCTAACAGAAGGAGGAGCTCAACTGTCGTTATGAAGCGAGTTTAGAGTAAAGCATTTTATTAAATGTTGTCTTTTGTTGGACAGAAGGTTCATAAATGATTCTCATGTTTGATGCGTGTTGCTTTTTCAAATGCACACTATAAGTGACTCAAACTCAACAGTGCTTTCAGATGGAGCAGCGTTTAAGAGCCGTACATCAATGACAAGCTGCACATAAAAAACAATCGCAGCCTTTGCAATTTCAAAATCACAATAAGCCAAATCGGTTTAAAGTGCGATTACATGGAAATTGTGAATAATCGTGCAGCCCTACTGACATTGTAACAATACAAACAGGTTGAAAATCGGTAAGAGTACGAGTAAAGGTCCTTGCACACTGAGTCCGAAAATCGCGTCCGAAATTTTTGCACGTTAAAAAATAAATACGACCATGTTTTGTCGATCCCGTTTACACACTGCCTCTGAAACGTTCATCCGTCATAAAAAATAATAATAATAAATTTTGCGTTTTCCACATCCGTAGCAAGCATTTTGAGAGTTGTTTTGACAATTCAGTGCCACCGAATGACGAATACGAAAAAAAGCATACGAAAATTTGGGACTCTTAAGTGTGCAAGGACCTTAGGAGTAAGAGCAAGAGCAAGAACAAGAGTAAGCTTACTGGTGTAAACCAGCTTAAATCCCTCGGCTGTGTCGTCTTGATCAGAGTAAAACTCGAGCCACAGGTGATTCGACGTGCTGGTCAACGACTGACCCAACATAGAGGAACCCGAGAAACCTCCCAGAACCTCTGCGCTGCTGTCCGGACCGTCATATAACTGGGAAAGGAGAGCAGAGAAGTCATTGCAATACCTAAAATTGCCCTTTTTGATTACAGTTTAGTATCAAAAGAACGTGTGTTGCAAGCTTGTACAGGCTCTGAATCAGTATTTACCTTGAGAACGTCACCTTGAGCCAGATGAAAGCTGTTTGCTGTTATGTTGATTCCTTTCCCCGCCTGTACTTGAATGTTGTAGATGCACTCGTGGTTGTTCTCGTAATTGCGGGGATAGTTCGGGGACAACAGGACACCGGAGTTCTTGGAAACGGTTGAGCCGCATTCAGCTTTGGACAATGGGGAACCGTAGTGACACAGTGGAACAGCAACATGTGAAAAGTGTAAATTTGGGGAAGTAAACAGAAAGCGAGGTATATAGAAAGAGAACATATACCATCAAAACATGCAATATATCTGGAACAACATATTTAGTCACTCATTGGTTGCATTCGAGTCAGTATTGTATCACATGATGCAATGCGCTCGTCCATTTACAGTGCAATCGAATGAAAAAGAAAATCATACCAAGTTCCCTGATTCGTTTTTTAATTTTTTTTTATTAGACTCCCGAAAGGTCAGAAATTGACCATCAAAATTGGATTCCAAAAATGCAACAAAAATATTTCCATAACTAGATGCCAATCACTGAATTAAACTTGAAACATATTTGCATGTGATAACAATTAGGGCAATTTAATTTTAAATGCTTAATGAATACTGCATTCTTCAAGTATACTGTAAAAGTTGTAAAGTTTGACTACGGTTTACAAGAAAATAGTTTTCTACTTCAAAATGTCATGTTTAATTCAATGTGTTGCTTGCCTTTTCTTTAGAATTAATTAAAAATTCAAAACAAATTTCATTGCACTACTTTAGTAACTAGTATATAGTATATAATAGGTACAACTGTGAATTGTAAAGATGTAAATAATAATAAAAAAAATATTGGAGTACATTTTACAAGAAAATACTATTTCAGTCTTTTTTGCCGTAGAATTAATTGTGACATATACTAGTGAAAATATCTTCCACACTACATTTTTCAAGTGCACTTACTATAGCAACAACAAGAAAGTTTATAGTCTATAAGTACCCTGTAAAAAAAAAAAAAATCCAAAGTTGTAAATAAATATAGGCAACACTTAATTCTGATGGTCCACTTTACACAACATATTCTACTAACGCAAACTGTAACCTAACAGTCTACTAATACTCTAATGAGAGTAAGTTGACATATAAGTGCACAGTTACTTATAGTTAGTAGAATATCTGAAGTGGACAATTGAAGTAAAGTATAACCAGCCTTTCCATATCAAAATTTCACTTTGATCTTTCTTTGTAATTATTTGTGAAATAACTAGTAAAAATGGAAGTAAAACCTACACCATTTATTTATTTATTTTTGTCAGTGTACTGTATAATAAATAGTAGTGAGTAGTGCACTAGATTTCCATTCAAGTCGAGTTACCTTCATTTATACAGCGCTTTTAACAATATAGATTGTTTTAAAGCAGCTTTACAGTGATAATAGGAGATTAAAGTAACAGATTGTTTTGGCTTAACAACAGCTCTAGAATAAAGTTATTGTCCAGATAAAGTTAGTTTTTGATTGATTCACTTCCGTTGCAAATATCATTAGATATTAACTTATGGTCCGCTAACACGACACCGTTCTAACAGAAAACAGAAACTTTTAATGTGTTCTGGCCGCTCATTTGCACACAACAGTGTTTGGTGCTCAAGAACACAAACTTTTGAAATGTTTTGAAAAACCTTATCATCTCTGTGTAAACTTCAAAAACATGAATCTGTGAAAACTCTGACGGCATGCACATGCATATTACGTGTTTAGTCTATAGGTATGTGCATTTGAATATGTATGTGCGCAGATGCGTATTCTTTCTTGACCTCATTCAGAACGGCACTGAACTGGAAAGCAACCATGAAGACCTGTGAAACTCTGGACGTGGAAGTGAATGAGAGCGGCACGTACCCACACACCTTGGCAGAGGTGCACTCCACACACGCCGCCCGCCGCCCAGACACACGATCTCTCCAGCGCCCTGCAGACGGTAGCCTAGCTCACACGAGAACGCCACGCTGGCACCGATGCCGAAGCTGCCACCGCTGTGCCTGCCAAACACCGGCACGCCAGGGTCCTCGCATGGCTCCAGATCATATTCTGAACAACAACAGGCAAAAAGTTAAGCAGAAAACTTTCTGAGTTGGCCTCATTACGTTATACAGGCTGAACTTCATTGTGAGCTAAAAAAGGAGCTAAATATTGTAATACAGGATGTGGGATGTGACATAATTAGGTGGTATTAAAACAAAAAGGAATTAGTTATACTCAACTCAACGTTTATTTATAAAACACTTTAAAAAAAAAACCGAAGGTTTGCCAAAGTGCTGTACAAGCAATAATTAAAATAAAACTATATCATAACAAAAAGCAAGAACATTAAAACACAACAAGATCATAGAAACTTAGGGGCTGTTTACACGACACCGTTTTCAATTTTTTGCACGTTTTGGCTGTTCGCTTACACGACAGTGGCGTTTTGGGTGCATGAAACACAAACTTTTGAAAACGGGTTTTTTAAAGTGCAAGTTTTTGAAAACGGTGTCCATGTAAACAACAAAAACGTGAATCTCTGAAGACGATGACATCATGCACATGCGTATTACGTGTTCATTCTATAGAGTTTCATCGCCATCTACTGGCCTGGCAGCAGAATAGAGCGTTTTTAGCCGTTTACACGGATCCGTGTGAATGTGGATCGTTTCGACAGTGGTGTCGCCTGAACACGGAAAACTTAAAGTTAAAACTTCTCCGTTTTAAGCATTTCGTTGGCGTGTAAACGTACCCTCAAAAATAACAGCCCTCATACTGAATTAAACGCCAAATTATAAAAATGAGTTTTGTAACCTTTTTTCAAATTTGAGGTTCTGATCCCAGAGAACACCTAGGTTCTTAATGCAAGATGACGTTGGATAAAGATAGTCCAGATCAGTGTTACTGCTATTATAGTTGGCATGGGTGCCAAAGACTATAACCTCGGTTTTGGATTCATTCAAAAAATTTAAAAAAAAAACACATTTTTACTTCTTCTAGGCATGCAAAAAGAGATTTTAGAGCAGTAACTTTGTTGCGTTTCAGGAGGAAATAAATTTGTGTATCATCTGCATTGCAGTGAAATGATACACCATGCTTTCTAAAAATGGAGCCCAGAGGAAGTAAATATATGGACAAAAGAATGGGTGTGAGAATAGACCCCTGTGGCACTCCACAGGAGAGTTGGGCTGGCGAGGATGAAAAATTACCCAGTTTGACAGCGAAACTTCTATTAGTTAGATAAGATCTAAACCAGCTGAGGATAGTTCCCTGATGCCCACAGAATATTCTAGTCGGGATAATAGAGTTTTATGATCAATTGTATCAAAAGCCGAGGTTAGGTCTAACAGTATTAGGATCACAGAGTCACCAGAGTCAGTCGCTAACAGTATATCATTAGAAACCCTTAGTAGAGCAGACTCGGTGCTGTGCAGAGGCTTGAAACGAGGCTGGAAAGTTTCAAGAATTTCATTTGAGCTAAGGTAAGACTGGAGTTGATAGAAAACCGTTTTCTCCAATGCTTTTGTAATAAAAAGAAGGGTCGAAATAGGTCGAAAATGATTAAAATCCCTAACATCGAGTGAAGGTTTCTTGAGCAGAGGAGTAACAGTAGCTTGTTTTAGTATATGAGGGATAGTCCCTGTGGCTCAAGAATTTATTCATAAGAGACACCAAACATGGTCCAACCAAATCAAAAGTTTGTTTCAAGATACGGGGAGAAAGAACCTCAAGAGAGCAGAAGGCTTCAAATGATCAACAATTTCTCTGGGAGATAGAAGAGAAACAGGGTCAAAGACACTCCATATGGATGAAGAACAACAACGACATTAGCAGATGATTGCAACTGAGATCTTAGAGAGGAGATCTTCTCACAGAAAAACCTTGAGAAACCTTCACATAATAATACTGAGGGATTTGAAATCACAATTATAGGAGGATTGAGAGCAGACTTTAACACAGAAAATAAGGCTTTTGAACTATGATGATATTTCAAAATTAAATTTGAACAACACTTAAACTTAGCAGATATGAATATAAGCATATTCATAATGCATGTTATAATGCATTACATCTTAATTGTAACCAAAGTTAAAATGCATTATAATATTTGCAAGATTCCTTACATCTGAAATTGGTTGTTTGTCGTGTGTTTTAATGCATTATGCTTTCTAAAGGTGTTCAATGAATAGATAATATTATAACTGTGGTTATTATTATTCATGAGATCATTATAAGGTGGATAATTAATGCATTAGAGTACTTTT
This sequence comes from Siphateles boraxobius, assembly GCF_051911475.1. NCBI lineage: Eukaryota > Metazoa > Chordata > Actinopteri > Cypriniformes > Leuciscidae > Siphateles > Siphateles boraxobius. The sequence goes on along the minus strand of NW_027508741.1, from coordinate 1,556,495 downwards.
ATAATGCATTATATATAAAGGTTTTAAGTAAAGTGTTACCTAATGTTCTTTCATTAAAAGCATTATAGAGAAGACAACATCCCATGATGCACTGCAAAAAGAAATGCCCTCAAAAAGTAATAAAAAAAATATTGATACAAAAGTTATATAAAATAAACTGCTTTATCCAGTATTTGTGTGCTTTGTGTTTCTATCTTTAATTTCACTTTTATAACTCTTTTCCACTACAATAATCTTCAAAGTTTCTCCTTTAAAAAGAGACCAGGTTTGTGCTCCAAAGTATTCAAGATTTTTAACAATTCAAGTCGGCCATTTCATTCTCATTTTCATTTTCCATGCTCAAAAAGCCTTTTGTGAAAGTCTTGATGTTGTTTTCAGGCTCTACTAGAACAGGTTTTCCTGCTTGAATGTTGATTATTTTCCTCATATTCTCCATTGTTGCGGCTCCTCTCTTCCCAGTCTGTCAGTAACGCTCTGTTTACTTCCTGTCTCTATGAAGCCCCTCCTTCTGAAAAGCACACTGTGCTCTGATTGGACGGCTGGAGCAGTGTGTTGTGATTGGTCGAGCGCTTCGAGTGTGTTTGGGAAATTACCATAACCGCCAGTTTAACACACTACTAACTAACTCAACCAGGCCCCGCCCCTTTATTCTGCGTATGAATTATTTAAATGAGGAATATTGTGACGTGTTCGTTCCCGGAAGAAACTCAAGACTACAATGGAGGCGTTTCAGGGAGTTCAGAAACACTGACGCTGATATAGAGAAGGACTCTGTGGCTTTAGCATGGCCTTGATATTCAACCAATGTCTCGTTTAATATCACATCATGATTCATAGAGTAAACGGAGACTGAACATTTACCCTGGGTTATCTGCAAACACTCAAACAATCAATTAGAGCCCGTGAAAATCATTTCCATGTGTAAATGACGGTTCGCCTTGAACCGCAGCTGCGCTTCTGTCTGAGTTCAGATGAGTTTGATGCTCGATAGCAAAACAACGTCAATTGCTTTGTTTGCTCTCATATCTCCATATTCAAATCTATTTACAAACACGGGTGTGTTCAGCATATGAGCACTTGCACTTTGCCACTGAAATTGTATAGAAAAACAGATTTCATATTACGTACAGATATCAATTCTCGTCTCTGCACTTTCAATGCTAAAATGCTAATGGTGGAAAGCTTTTGTCTGCACTTTCACGCCTGGTATTTTTTGCATTATGCATGTCTGCTTCTGTCAATCCCATCAATATTCAGTATTCAGTAAAGGTCAACCACAGTTTTCATCAGGGAATATATATTAGGCTAATACGGGAACTTGGCCTGTGGATAATTGTATGGGTATTCATAACTCTGGTCCTTCATTAATGTTTATGATGGCTCAGTAAACACGAGCCAAACCCTATGGGCTCTTCAGAGCTTGGCTTTCTATCAGAACGGCTCATCCTCGAACAAACTCAATCTGAACTGAGAGAGAAAAAATAGAGCAGCCAAACATGAAAAATCTGTTCAACTGGAAACATGTTTTTTTCCTCCTATAACAACCAGTGGTTTTTTTGTTGTTGTTAGTTTAGTTACTGTTGTGTGAAGCAGAACGGTGCCGAAAGATTAATATTAACTGAGATTAAAGGGATAGTTCACCCAAAAATGTAAATTACGTCAGTAATTACTCTCCCTAATGATGTTCAACCCCGTAAGACCTTCGCTCATCTTCGCAACACGAATTAAGATTAAATCAGAGAGCTGGATCACTCCTCCATAGGCTTCTAAGGGATTGAAACTTGTTCCCCGAAAAGTTAATAAAGACATTGTTAAAATAGCCCAAGTGACTACAGTGGCTCAATCTTAAGTTTATCAAGCGACGAGAATACTTTTCGTGCGCACAAACAAACAAAAATAACGACTTTATTTCAACTATTCATTTCCTTCTCTGTGGGCCTCGAGTCAGTTAGCGTAGTGTGATAGCGTAGTGAGTTAGCGTAGTGTGATAGCGTAGTGTGATAGCGTAGTGTGATAGCGTAGTGTGATAGCGTAGAGCTACGTCACACGTAGGCTCACTATTGGCCGACGCTGGTCATGTGTGTGATGGGTGTGACGTACAACACAGAAGCGCTGCGCTGTTACACTAGTAACAGAAAAATGAAATTTTTCTGATTTCATTTGATTATTTCTGTATTTTATCTTTTATTCTAAACTGTTTTAATTATTCTGATTTCTTTTGATTATTTAAATTTCTTCTATGTAAAGCACTTTGAATTACCATTGTGTATGAAATGTGCTATATAAATAAACGTGCCTTGCCTTGCCTAGTGAACTCACTCGAGGCCCACAGAGAAGGAAATAAATAGTTGAAATATTTTTGTTTGTTTTTGCGCAGAAAAAGTATTCTCGCCACTTGATAAACTTAAGATTGAGCCACTGTAGTCACTTGGACTATTTTAACGATGTCTTTATTAACTTTTCGGGGAACAAGTGTCAATCCCTTAGAAGCCTATGGAGGAGTGATCCAGCTCTCAGATTTAATCACAAATATCTTAATTCGTGTCCCGAAGATGAACGAAGGTCTTACGGGGTTGAACAACATGAGGGAGAGTAAATACTGACAGAATTTACATTTTTGGGAGAACTATCCCTTTAATAAATGTTGAAGAAGTACTGTTCATTCTTAGTTCATGTTACCTAATGAACCTTATTGTAAAGTGTTACCAAATAGCTGATTTCTCTGGATTTAAAGATTGCTGGAAACATTTGGGATAATGTAAGTACACAAGTCAATATATAAAATTGGGTTACACTTTATTGTAAGGTGTCATTGTTACAGTGTAATTATATAATTAAGTACTGAATATCATTAAGCAACTACATGTACTTACTATAGGGTTAGGGTAGGCTTAGGATTTGGGTGAGGGTTAGTTGCATGTAATTATGCATAATTTACTGTTATTACTATGGTAATTACATGTAACATATGTAACAAGAACACTGCAAAATAAAGTGTTACCTAAAATTGTACAAGAGGTTTTTAGATATTCTAATCCAAAAATCTTACATATTGTGTTTTTAACACAGGGGGAAAAAAACTAAAATGGGTTTCAAGGGTTAAAGCCTGTTATTGCTGTAAATGCTGCTGGGTTCTTTACTTTTTCCTCACTACTAAATAAACTCATATTTAGTTGTCACATAGGTTTCTTTTCCACTTGTGGTAGATCAGCTAATTCCATTAGACGGCAGTGGCCGTTGGGAATCTGTGACTGATGACAAACGCTGCCCGAAGCCAAGTCTAATATCAGCTAGCAGTAAAAAAGTCTCCGCTAAAGTCTGCCGGAAACACTGATACGTCTCAGACTTTAATAAGCCACTGAGACGAAGCTCAAGCTGTTGCCAATTGATTGCCTTTATCACTGTACCAAGCCTCATCTATATCTAATTGCTGCTATGACTTTTCATAGAAACAGGCTTGTAGCGCTGATAACGAACTGCTCTTGTCCTGGAATAACCTTCAATATCAATATCCCCAGATTTAAGACTCATTATTAGATCTGCTACTAATGAATGGTCACGGAAACAAACCATCCCCCCATATGTATAAATACAAGGTAACATTTTTTAAATATTCATAATGGCAAACACAGAAATAGTACTGAAATTGTATATTTTGCATGACATTTGTTTTAGATTTGTGATTGTCGTTTTCAGGCTTTTACAGATTTTACACCTGGTCATTCATGTGTTTTTACCGACTTCTTTACCAAATCAGTTTACCAAGACTTTTATCCGTTTTGTTAAAAGTGTTCCATTTACACTTGGCAACATTATGACTTTTCATAGAAACAGGCTTGTATTCCAGAACTGCTCTTGTCCTGGAATAACCTTTAATATCAATATCCCCAGATTTAAGACTCATTGTTAGATCTGCTTTATGCCATTCTTACATAAACTGTTGTGAGCAAAACCTTTGTGATTATTATGGGTAAAACGTTTGCCATCTTTAGGTA
>NW_027508741.1:1507500-1547500 GCF_051911475.1 Siphateles boraxobius | reverse complement strand
ATTAATCTGCAAAAAGTGTTTTCAACACTGATATGAAATGTTTCTTGAGCATCAAATCATCATATTATAGTGATTTCTGAAGGATCATGTGACACTGAAGACTGGAGTAATGATGCTGAAAATTCAGCTTTGATCACAGGAATAAATTACACTATATATTCACATAGAGAACAGCTGTTTTACATTATAATAATATTTCACAATTTTTACTGTATTTTTGATCAAATAAATGCAGCCTTGGTGAGCAGAAGAAACTTCTTTAAAAAAACAAAAAAATATTACCAGTGGAAAATCTACTATCAGAAGTTTATCTAGGATATCTAAAGTTTTTTTCATGTAGAGACACAATATATTTACACACACACACACACACACACACACACACACACACACACACACACACACACACACACACACACACACACACACACACACACACACACACACACACACACACACACACACACACACACACACACACACACACACACTCCCAGGAACGCACCTTTGCCATGGCTGACCTCCAGAGTCCAGGTGCAGTTCAATGAGTTGGGATAGAGTTCGGGAAAGCCGGGAGAGAGGATGATTCCCTCGGGACCGCGAACATCACCTCCACACAGAGCTGTGGGAAGACGTGAAGAACCTTCATAAAACATCCGAAACTTTAGAGGAAGCACAACCGCAGCTGTTCCCGCATCACTTCCAGCGCTCGGGTTTCTTCAGTTCCGCTCAGGGAATTCACTAACCTTCACCGGAAGTACAAATACCACTGAAAGGTTAATGAGAGTAACGAGAAATCCCTCTACTTTCCACCTGCCGTTGTCTCCAGGAAAGGTCAAAATATCTTTACTGTGTCCATGAAAGTTTTCCTAAGAAATTGAGTGACTGCTACAAAACTCTCCGCCACGAGTGTTATGGATGACTGCATGGACATTGCTATCTAGTTCAACTCTTCTGACTTCAATGCAAGTCTGTGCATCACTTTTTTTACACAAGCAATGCCCTATTTTATTTTTTCAGATATCTCCTTTCAGAGCTGTTTGTGAATGTAAAAGATCAAAGTGCACGACAAATAAAGTTATTGTCTCCTAAAAGAAAGAAGTGATTCTGAACTGCTGAAACGAGTCGTCAGTAATTCCAGTCTCACTTCCTGTTACAATCCTGTTATAATGTAACTCATTTGCATAATGCCAGGCTCTGGTCTTGATTGGCTGAACAGCGTCTCTTAGCTCCGCCCTCAAACACTGTAGTGTATCTGAGACTGGAAGAGTTTGATTCGTGTTGTTCGTGTCGAGAAGACGCTGTTTTCTGCTAAAAAAGCAAATCCACTTTCAGATTGATACGGTAAAACCCACGCCATCGTTACTGATCGTAATACTGTGAATCAAGAACTGAGAATCAGATATGATAATGAGTGTTTGGTTTCTGACCAATCTCAGCAGACTGAGCCGTCTGACCAATCAGAGCAGAGCAGCTCTCAGAGAGGCGGGGCTTAGAGAGACTGAATCTTCGAACGAACTGTTTCAGAGTCTTCGAGAAATGAGGTGATGCTGCGATGTATATTATGAGAAAATTAAAGTGTTTTTTGACTTGGATGCATGTAAACCTGTTGTAGGAGACTCCAAAACAACATTATGAATCTTTAAAATAGCATAATAGGGGAACTTTAAGTTTAAAACTTGCACCAGCACAAACCCACTTTTGGTGTTAATAAACTACTGTCAGGATTTACTAAAGACACGCAGGGAGAAATTAGCGCTGAAAAGGCATGGACAGGGTTATTTTTGCAGCTATAAATGCATTGCATTTGCATTTGTAGGAGTTTCGCTTTCAGATGCAAAATGTATGTGAGGAGAGATTTTAAGTGAATAATGCGAGTTGATTCACTAAGGTTTGTTCTCTTCAATTTACTGGTATTTGCACCATTATTTACAGCCCAAAAAAGCATGTCTTAAACCAGACGCTAATTGTTAGATTGTGTTGGTCATTATGGAAATGATCCAGTTGGGCAACAACATAAAAGTCGTGGGTTTGAATCGCAGGGAATGCATGAACCCATAACATACAACATATACTTAGGATAAAAGCATCTATAAAGGATGCATAAATAATGAATTTGTGTGAATCAGCTATGAAACCATTATAAAAATCCGAATTAAAAGCTATCATGTGTATGTTTGCAATTTTAGCTAAGAATGGTTTCATCACGTCACAATTTAGCAATATGCACAGAAATCTGTCTGAATACAACAACTTATGTAAGAATGGTTTTAAAAATGATTTCCAAAAATGTATTCTGGTTTGGCTCTTTTTGTAAACTGGCTCATCAAATTTCACATAAATGTATATAAAATTTGAGTGCAGATAAAAGAATAAATTATTTTGATTTTAAAAAAATGGGAACGCATGAACCCATTTAAGAAAAATTGTCTGCCAAATGCATAAATGATGCATAAATAATGAAAAATTAAAAAGTACTTAATGTTCTTCACATTCTATTCTTTTAAATATTTTAGATTTGTGTCCAAATAAAAGAGTGATTTTGGACACATTTTAAAAAATTAACAAAACCATCTGCTATATGTTGTGCAAACACAAAGAATGTTGAAGCGAAATTGCAGATGAACAAAAATTTGCATGCATTGGATAGACTCTTGATGATGTATATGTGCAATCAGGGAATCTGAAGCTCATGGCTCATTTCTAATTGTGTTTCTTCTGAACACAATCTGTCAATTGAAGAGCGACTCAAAGTGTCTCAAGAAAGCGAAAGCTGCAATAGGCTGGTGGCATTATCTCGGCAGGGCTTAAGCTATTGATTGGGGCAAATATAGATCTTGAGTAATGGTCAAACCAAAGAAATAACATTTCAGTCTAATGCTAAGACTCGACTGTGAAAACTAGTAACAGCAAGAGACGAAACATGATATGGAACAGAAAATCATTTTAAAACTGAGCTCACATTCACATTTTAAGTGCTTGCATTCTAATTCGCATACTCTTACACTGTGTCCTAACCAGACACGATGCAATTACAGAGACAAGCAATTTGTGTCCACACCAGACACGCCACAAAATCAATCACAAACCACAGCCAATCAGAAGAGAGTGTGAGCGGAGTCTCTCTGCAAGCGCACTGCATTCGCAAACAAATCAATCACAAACCACAGCCAATCAGAAGAGTGTGTGGGCGGAGTCTCTCTGCAAGCGCACTGCATTCGCAAACAAATCAATCACAAACCACAGCAAATCAGAAGAGTGTGTGGGCGGAGTCTCTCTGCAAGCGCACTGCATTCACAACAAAATCAATTAAAAACCACAGCCAATCAGAAGAGCGTGTGGGCGGTGTCTCTCTGCAAGCGCACTGCAATCGCAACAAAATCAATTAAAAACCACAGCCAATCAGAAGAGCGTGTGGGCGGAGTCTCTCTGCAAGCGCACTGCATTCGCAACAAAATCAATATAAAATCACAGCCAATCAGAAGAGAGTGTGGGCGGCGTCTCTCTGAAAGCGCACTGCACTCACAACCAAATCAATTAAAAACCACAGCCAATCAGAAGAGCGTGTGGGCGGAGTCTCTCTGCAAGCGCACTGCATTCGCAACAAAATCAATTAAAAACCACAGCCAATCAGAAGAGTGTGCGGGCGGAGTCTCTCTGTAAGCGCACTGCACTCATAAGTTAACCAAATCAATATAAAATCACAGCCAATCAGAAGAGAGTGTGGGCGGAGTCTCTCTGTAAGCGCACTGCACTCATAAGTTAACCAAATCAATATAAAATCACAGCCAATCAGAAGAGTGTGCGGGCGGAGTCTCTCTGTAAGCGCACTGCACTCATAAGTTAACCAAATCAATATAAAATCACAGCCAATCAGAAGAGAGTGTGGGCGGAGTCTCTCTGCAAACAAAATGCAGGAATTCAAACCACACGCAACCATAGACAAAAAAAAGCTTTTCTTTTTAAAAAAAAACAGGGGAAAAACATTCAAGCCATCCGCTACAAACAGTCACTCTTACACAAAAGACGAAAGCCTAGCATGAGATGATTTAATCACATGAATAAATGTGATGAAAAAATATGAAAACGTTGGTGTTCAATTTTAATTTTACGTCATACTTTCCACAGGCTTATTTCGATCACTAAAAATGCACATCGGTACTTCCTCCTCCTCAATTATAATTTTTGTCAAACAGCGCCCCCTAGAGTCACTGTAGAGTACTTGTATTTAACGTTACTGTCGTAAACACCACTCACGCAGAGCGTCTCTGCACTCACGGCCTCTGCACTTCATAATAATAAAGTAGCTTACCGCGTTAGGCTTACCTGAGCCTAAATGCCAGATGACACCAATAAAGTGTATCATGTACGTCGCATTATTTCGCAGGGCTCTCAAGTTTTGAAGACGGCCAAGAGTGACATCCAGCCGACAGATACATGTTTGTCATTGGTTGTTGCATTAAATCTTACCCAGATACAATAGTGCTATTTTCTGATTGGCTATTGTGTAGCTCGACGAACAACACCAGAGGAGAGGCGCTTGATTCCTGCCGGTTCCACAGTGAGAGCGGCGCGGCCAGAGTTTTGGCATATTAAATATATTACAAATAGTTTTTCAGCGTGAGAAATACAATGTGTGGCGGGAGAGCGTGACAAAAGACCGAAATGAGTGACTGTCACGCTCAATGCGTGACACTTGAGAGCCCTGATTTCGTAACAATGTCCGTTAAGATGTTGTTAGACATGATTATTGCAATTTATCATAATAGTTTGCAAATTGCGCTCATTTACACTATTTACAACGTGTAGGCTTATTTATGTCCTGATAATTGTGTGAGATATTGACAACTGTTCTCATGATAATCGCAGGAATCAACTTTAACAGTGAAAGCCTGAGCGAGTGGGACTCTTGTCCGGTTCCTTGTGCTGTCAGATTCTCGTTACCTTTTTCTAGACTCTTCCGACCGCGCGCGCTTCGTTTTTTTTCCGCCATTCTGAAAACGCAGTTCTGATGTTTACTCGTGTCTGACTCCTCGCTCGGTCAGTCTGCCATTTCCTCTTTCTCTGTTCCTCCGACAATGCTTTTCTAGCTTTCTGCTTCTTATATGCCAGCTTTGCCATGGGACGATAGTTGTTCTTATAGCTAGCCGTATCCTGGATAGGGGCGTGTACGCGTGCAGTGCCGTAAAGCAATTCGTTACCTCGCGAGACCTGATATCACACGATACTTCCTAACACTGAGGCGGCCCAAAGTTGCAAGGGTGGTTTTGCGGCTCACAGGCACCGGGGAGTGCGAGACGACCACCGTTCAACATGAAATCAGTAATATAAACATTACAATGACTCCAAAGCTGTTCGGTTAAGGTAAAAAAGTTACTTAGTTCTGCTTTAACATAAAATCATCCATCGTGCTTGAGTTTGATCTCGTTTTTAGGGCTAAATGGTCACTAAAGACTTTGTTGCAATGCATAAGGGAAAATCCTTAACAGCAGCCTCAAAAGTTTCTTAAGTGGCCCCGAGGTTTATTCTTGCAACGCGTGTTTCACTAAAGTAACCCATAACCTTATAACTTAGCGTTTTCTTAACTTAAGGGTTTTCATGCAACTCCAGAATTCAAGGAATGAAGGCATATTTCCTCAGCGACTTCACCTTTAATGATAATGAAGATCAGCGTCACTCCCCGTGAGACGATGAAAGAGTCGAGCGCCTCGGGCTCAACATCTGCCTAAATCTCTTTCTTCCCTCTGGCACTGTGAAGAACCCACAATATTTCCTCCATTTTCAGTTCATTCAGAATGACATGGATTCATTAAAATGTAATATTAGTGCTCTTTTGGAAATAAGAACATTTTACCAGAAGGTTAACGTCAACAGAATGGACGGTAACACTTTATTTCGATAAATTATAAGAGTATTAGAATATCAGTTTTATGCTGAAAGTGAACTAGATGTCGTGAGTCCTGAGCGCTACTCAACAGTCTGGCAGCAAACTAAACATTTTCAAGGAGTTCTTCTGGTTTATAATTAACATTTTAGCTGATCATTTTGTCTAATTGAATAGACGGAGACGCTTGTCGGTTCTCAGAGTGCCAAAGCTGCTCATGGAAAAGACAAAACTTTGAGAACTTATTCACAGACTTTTTAAGAACAGAACATTCTGTAACACTCCAGCCTGTATATATAATGTATATGGATGGGAACGTAATGTAATCATTCTTTTGACACCATAGACAATAATAGGTGCTACATGCATAAACTAAACAAAAACAATATCATTTTTTGTCAACATTTTATTTTATTGGATTTTATTTATTGCATTGCATTGATAATTTTATTTAGACATATTATTTTTTTTGTTAACAATCCTTGTTTAATCTAGTAGCAATTTTAAATTAATTAAAAAAATAATAATTGTATTTTGCATTAAGTTTCAGAAAAAAACACCCAAGTTAAACTTACCTGAATTATTTTATTTTATTTTATATAAAAGGTAAATGTACAGTTTCGGAAAAAAACAATGCAAACTTACTAAAATTATTTTATTTTATTGGAATGCATTACATTGCACTGATAATTATGTTAAAATTATTTTATTTTGTAATAATCCTTGTTTACTACAATAACATTGAATTGAATTTTAATACTTAATTTTAAAGTGCTATAAGGTCAACATACAGTTTCAAAAAAATTCTGTAAACAATTTATACTTTCATGAAATGATTTTTATTTTATTACATTTTATTTAATTTTTTATCTTATTTTATTGCATTGATAATTGTATTTATTATTATTTTATACATGCATAAACTAAACTAAAACAATATAATTTTTTGCCAACATACATTCTACTCTCCTGAATGAAACTTTAACAACATATTGTCATACGAACAACGAGTTTCAACAGAAATGGTTTTAATTTAGAACTGACGGTATTTCCTGCTGTGAGAGAAAATGTTTTTGATGAGATTTGCAGTCTGAATTAAATGTGATGAGAATTATTATACAGGCTCATAAAATCCATCTTTAATTAAAACGCTACAATAGTTGAATGTTGAATGAAAGAAGTGTTAACTGGTCTGATGGAGAGGCCAGCTCACCGTCACATGTGGGCAGAGGGTGGCTCCACCAGTGGTTCTTCTCACACACTAACTGGTCCTCGTGGCTCAGTCTGTATCCGGGCTCACAGCCAAACCACACCAGCGAGCCGATGGCCAAGTCCTGCCCGTAACGGATCCCGTTTACCGGAACACCGGGATCCAGACAGGAATGAGTGTCCAGAGTGACGCCTGAAGCACAGAGAATGCAAACCAGAGATTATTTGACATCATTTAATAGTTAAAGTGATATTTTTATTATAGTTAAAGTCAATATTTTATATTATTTAAAATGTATTATTATTTTATTTAATTGTGCACTAAAGGTAAATTTACAGTTACAGGAAAAAAACATGCAAACTTACTAAAATTATTTTTTTTGAATGCATTACATTGCACTGACAATTTTGTTTAATTTTTTTTTTTTTATAATCCTTGTTTACTCTGGCAGTACTATAAAATTAAGTATAAAAATTCAATTAAATGTTATTGTTAATTAAGGTAAACATACAGTTTCAAAAAAGTAATGTAAACGATGTAAACTTACCTGAAATTAAATTAATTTTATTTTATTGCATTGATAATTGTATTTATTATTATTTTATTTGTTAATAATCCTTGTTTACTCCAGTAGCAATATAAAATTAAGTAAAGAAAAATAATTGTATTGTGCATTAAAGGTAAAAAAAAACTAATGTAAACTTTATTTTATTTTATTTTTGCAATGCATTGCATTGACAACTGTATTTATCATTACTTTATTTGTTAATAATCCTTGTTTACTCCAGTAGCAATATAAAATGAAGTAAAGAAAAATAATTGTATTGTGGATTAAAGATAAACGTACAATTTCAGGGGGAAAAACCAATGTAAACTTACCTGAAATTATTTTATTTTATTTTATTTTTGCAATGCATTGCATTGACGACTGCATTTATCATTACTTTATTTGTTAATAATACTCGTTTACTCGGGTAGCAATATGAAAATAAGTAAAAACTGTTTTATTTATTTTTATTTTATCATTTATTTTACAGCATTTATGGTTGTAAGCAGCAATGCTGCAAACGTCTGGAAATATGAAAGCACAGTTTGTCAAATCAATAAAGTACACTAAATCGCAAAAAAAAAAGGGGGGAGGAAAGAAATGGTGAGAGTGAGACAGAATACTACAAAGAGAAATCCTCAAGCTGTTTGCTTGTGTGCAGAAACAGATACGATTCAGGATGAAATATCATTTCTCAGGCAAAAGGCACAGGGTTTATAAAGACGGCCGACTCACTTTCATAAAAGAGCTTAAAGCCACTGTTAGAGCGACTGTTATCGGTGGTGAAGAGAAGATACAGGAAGTTTCCGCTGCTGAACAGGAACTGAGGGACTTGGGTGCCATTTAGAGAGGCGATAAGGGGCGAGAGGAGATTAGGCCCATCGTGAACCTCCAGAAAGTCATAATTGAGTTCTGTCTGGAACCTGCCGGAAATAAAACAGATCAAAGAAAGGAGATTAAAAAAAATGACATGGTGAAATGTGTTTCTATCCAGACACACATACAGCTCATTACCCATGGCTGACCAACTGTTGCTCATTGACCGCCTCTGTTAATGAGAAGCCAGTGTTCACACTGTTTACTGAGGGGATCAAACCGCTGTGTGATGTGTGAATGCACAAAGATCTGCTGCTGTGAGCTTGCTTTTAATGGAAGAGATGAGCTAATAATGAAAATGCAGTTTATGCATCCAAACCGGTATTCTTTCTTTCAGCAAAATAACATTCTTTACAATAAAAACAAAATGAATCAATAAAAGAGAAAATTTCATGCAAGTTATTCTTCTGAAGATAGTCTTATGAAATCACGTTATCATTGCCTGACAAATAGAGCAAAAAATAGATGATGGAAAGAAGGATAAACAGATAGAAGGATGGATGATGGATGAATGGATGGATGATGGATAGACGGATTGATGAATGATGGATAGACGGATGGATGATGGATAGACAGATGGATGGATGGGAGATGGATAGACGGATGGATGATGGATAGACAGATGGATGGATGGGAGATGGATAGACGGATGGATGATGGATAGACAGATGGATGGATGGATGGATGAATGATGAATGGATGATGGATGGATGAATGATGAATGGATGATGGATGGATGATGGATGGATGAATGATGGATCGATGATGGATGGATGATGGATCGATGATGGATGGATAGACGGATGGATTGATGGATGATGGATAGACAGATGGATGGATGGATGGATGATGGTAAGACGGATGGATTGATGGATGATGGATAAACGGATGGATTGATGGATGAATGGATGATGGATGGATGATGGATGGATGGATGATGGATGGATGATGAATGGATGATGGATGGATGATGGATGGATGGATGATGGATCGATGATGGATGGATAGACGGATGGATTGATGGATGGATGGATGATGGATCGATGATGGATGGATAGACGGATGGATTGATGGATGATGGATAGACAGATGGATGGATGGGAGATGGATAGACGGATGGATGATGGATAGACAGATGGATGGATGGATGGATGATGGATGGATGAATGATGAATGGATGATGGATGGATGAATGATGAATGGATGATGGATGGATGATGGATGGATGAATGATGGATGGATGATGGATCGTTGATGGATGGATAGACGGATGGATTGATGGATGATGGATAGACAGATGGATGGATGGATGGATGATGGTAAGACGGATGGATTGATGGATGATGGATAAACGGATGGATTGATGGATGAATGGATGGACGGATGATGGATGGATGGATGGATGGATGGATGGATGATGGATGATTGATTGATGTATTGATGGATGGATGATGGATAGATATAAGGATGGATGGATGGTGGATAGATATAAGGATGGATGGAAGATGGATAGATAGAAGGATGGATGGATGATGGATGGCCGGATAGACAGATGTATATATATATATATATATATATATATATATATATATATATATATATATATATATATATATATATATATATATACTCTATACATCTCACACAAAGCGATCATATGATTTCAGAAGATTTAAATTCAAACAAGGCACGTGTACTTTTATGATATCTTTATTTTTTTTATTTTTTTTCATCCACATTCCAAGTATTTTGATAGAAAAGAGCAGCCAGCACATTTATCATAAGATCTCCTTTCATATTTTACAGAAGAAAGAAAGTCCTGCAGGATTTATTTTAGTGAAAAGTAAAAAAAAAAAGAAAAGCCGGATGAAACACAATCCAGTGTTTTGTGCTCCATCTCGAGGCGTTCGCTCCTGGGAGTCAGTCGTATCAAACTCCAGATCTGAGGCTATTTCAATGCGCTACTCAAGGGAAGCATTGCAGTGCTAATGAAATAGAGTCAACCATTCGTAACCAGATATAGATTAATTCCATTTCCCTTTCACAGCTGCCTATGGATCAAGCCCGTCGATGTAACACTGTGCCATCATTTATTCAGACGCTAATGTTGAGCCGCTCTCGGTCGGAGCGCCATGACAAACACTATCCGGAAACATGTGAACTTTCCCCCATTCAGCTGAGGCTTACGATTCAATTACCTTTGACATTACACTTTATTAACTAGAGTCTTACAGCAGACCGAGACTTTATAAAAACTCACACCCAAACGACGCGGATAAAGATATATGAATATGTTGCTTCTGTAAGCGTGATATGTGCTGGGACGATTTGTCGCTGCAGAGAGCTGATGCCTCAGTGTGTTTCTATTGGATTGATGGAGAGAAGGATGGATGGATGAATGATGGAGGGATGGATGATGTAGGGATGATGGAGGGATGGATGATGTAGGGATGATGGAGGGATGGATGATGTAGGGATGATGGGTGGATGGACAATGAATGGATGATGGACTGATGGATGGATGATGGTTGGACTGATGGATGGACTGATGGATGGATGATGGATGGACTGATGGATGATGGATGAATGGATGGACTGATTGATGGATGGGTGGATGGATGATGGATGGATGGGTGGATGGGTGGATGGATGATGGATGATGGATGGACTGATGGATGAAGGATGGATGGATGGATGATGGACAGATGGATGATGGATGGATTGATGGATGGACTGATGGATGATGGATGGATGGATGGATGATCGGTGGATTATGGATGGATGATGGACAGATGGATGATGGATGGACTGATGGATGGATAGGTGGATGGATCGATTGATGGATGGGTGGATGGATGGATGATGGGTGGATGGATGGGTGGGTGGATGGATGATGGGTGGATGGATGGATGGATGGATGGACTGATGGATGATGGATGGATGGATGATCTGATGGACTGATGGATGGATGAATGATGGATGGATGATGGACAGATGGATGATGGATGGATGGACGATGGTTGGATTGATGGATGGACTGATAGATGGATGGATGGATGGATGATGGGTGGATAGATGGATGGATGATGATGGATGATGGACAGATGGATGATGGATGGACTGATGGATGGGTGGGTGGAGGGATGGATGGATGGATGGACTGACGATTGATGGATTAATGGATGGATGGGTGGATGATGGGTTGATGGATGGATGATGGACAGATGGATGATGGATGGATCATGGATGGATGGACGAGGGATGGATTGATGGATGGACTGATGGATGGATGGATGGATGATGGGTGGATGGATGGATGGATGATGAATGGATGATGGACAGATGGATGATGGATGGACTGATGGATGGATGGGTGGATGGATCGATGGATGGATGGGTGGGTGGATGGATGGATGGATGGATAGATGGATGGGTGATGGATGGATGGACTGATGGATGGATGGATGATGGGTGGATGGATGGATTGGTGGACTGATGGATGGATGATGGATGGATGATGGACAGATGGATGATGGATGGATGGACGATGGATGGATGGATGATGATGGATGATGGACAGATGGATGATGGATGGACTGATGAATGGGTAGGTGGAGGGATGGATGGATGGATGGATGGATGGTTGGATGGATGATGGATTGATGGATGGATGGACTGATGGACGGATGGATGGATGACGGATGGATGATGGACAGATGAATTGATGGATGAACTCACACCCATAGGACATGGATAAAGATATATGAATATGTTGCTTCTGCTTTTTTCTAAGCGTGATATGTGATTTGTGCTGGAGGATAAAGCTGATGCCTCAGTGTGTGTGTATTCTCAGAGCGATCCTCCAGACCTGTCAAAGCTGATCTTGATGGAGCGTCCCGCCTCGGCCTCGATGACCCACTCGCAGCTCAGGGAATCTTTGTAGTATCCGGGCCACCCCGGGGACAGAACCAGTCCCACCGGAGCCGTGAAATGGCCTCCACACGGAGCTGCCGAAACATTTAAATATACACCAGCAGAATAATTATTAGGACACTTCAATTCGGCAGAGAAACCTCCTCTACTCTGCAAAAACAAACATTTTGGGCTTTTTTTTCAGTAAAATGTCTAAATATTCATATAATGCTATTCAAAAGATCATTATTTTGATTATTGGGTGTAACAGAACATATTCTTTACTGTTAAAAAATCACATAGTGTTCATTATTGCAGCACCTCTTTTCCCAGTCTGTCTGAAACGCGCTGATATCTACAAAGCGAAGAGTGCTCTGATTGGCCGGCTGACCCAGTGCGCTGTGATTGGCCGAATACCTTGAGCGAGTGTCTGAATTGTAACGCCCCTCTTTAGGCTTCTAAAGCATTTGTAAACACACAAACACACATCAGCAATAATGTACAGTATGTGAAAAATAATGTTTTTTGAACATTAAAGCATGTTAAACTATTCTATTACAGCCAATAAAAAATAATGAACTTTTAAATAAGCATCACATGATCCCTTTAAATATTGTGAAGAAAATTGGCAGATATTTTCTTGTTTTAAGCATAAACTAACTTCATCTTGATTATATATATATTTTTTTTTTTAGAAAACAAGACTTGTACTTATCAAGTATATTCTTAAAGGGGTCATATGCTGCTATTCATTATTTTGATTAGCAGGTGTAATAGGATATATTAATGTACTTTATTGTTAAAAAAACACACTATTTTTAACATTATTGCAGCACCTCGATTCCCAGTCTGTCTGAAATGCAGTGATTACGACAAAGCCCCGCCTTCTGAAAAGCCAAGAGTGCTCTGATTTGCCAGCTGACTCAGTGTGTTGTGATTGGCCGAACACCTCAAGTGTGTGTCTGAACTGTAATGCTTCTAAAGCATTTGTAAACACACAAATAGAGGAGCTGCAATAATGTACACTATGTGAAAAATAATGTATTTTGAATATTAGCATATTAAAAAAATAATTAACTTATAAATTAGCATCATGACCCCTTGAAAAATTGTGAAGAAAATTAGCAGATCTTTTTTTCTTGTTGTTTCTTGTTTTTTTTAGAAAACAAAACTTAAACTTTATACTTATCAAGAAAATCTATCTTGATTTAAGAATTTTTAGATATTTGTTACAGTACAGCATCTTTGAGTTAGCTTTATGGTTCTTCGGAGATTAAAAGTTATTGTTTTAAAGGAGCTGTAAGCAAATTTGTAAGACGCACAAAACGCCTCTAACTACCTGACAGATATCACTGAAATAAGAGTCTGGAGAAATCACTCCAGTCTCTGGAAAAAGCAAGGGAAAAGAACAGGCGGACGACCCACGCTTTTCTTTGCCAATCAGAAACACCCAGTAAACACAGAACGTTCCCAGCTGGTTATTTTCTTTTAGGAACCAAATAAGAAAATACTCTGTGGGCTCTTTTTTAAAACCTAAAGAGAACGATTTGAAACGTCTAAAAAAATTGTAAGCTGGCCACTTTCTGCATGTTTGCAGATTTGGTTGTGCAAATTAGGTTTTAATACTTGAAGAAAGCTGTCATCTGTTAGCATAGATACAGCTAACTGCTAGCATCCCCATTCATCTCTACAACAGTTGCACATGGTAATTAGCAAAAACATGACACTTTATAGGGCCAGTTTTGCAGAAAGGTCGTGTGGTTTGAGTGACTAAAAAGGCAAGAAGTTTGCAAAACAGCTGCATAGCACCTTTAATCAATAAGCTACGGATGTCAATGTTTGACTATATGTCAAAATGCCCAACATCTGCACACATATTCATAAAACCCTTGTATTTTTCTGCTAACTCATCCCTTGAAGCAGTGCCTATGTCTTACAGTGATTTTACCATGGTAAAGAGGGGGAAACAGCTAAAACCAGCCTAAGTTTTTACAGACTGGACCACTTTGGGAGTCCATCTTAAATCAGACACATCCAGCTTAAACCAATTAAGACCAGCCCTCTGTTTAACTTAGTTAAACCTAATCAGACATGATTCAATCCAGCAACAAGCAATTTTTCTGTCAACAGAAGACACGACACGACTACCAAATGTGGCAAAAACAATCACAAATCACAGCCAATCAGAAGAGAGAGTGGGCGGAGTCTCTGCAAGCTCACTGCACTCATAACCAAATAAATAAAAAATCACAGCCAATCAGAAGTGTGTGTGGGCGGAGTCTCTCTGCAAGCACACTGCACTCAATCAAGCAGATATTCATATAAATATATAAATATTACATAAACAATACACATATAAATGTTACATCATTTTGATATTATTAAAAATGTATACTGGGTGACTGAAACAAACTTTGTCAAAGAATACACATTTGTTCACAGTTTGAACAGTTTTCTTTTATTTTCAAGATCTTAGGGTGAATTATAAAGGTCACGAAATTCATGACTGGTTAGGACAAAACCTCTGATTAAGATGGAAAATATGTGTTTTATCGCAATGTCGTGTCAGGACACTGTTTCACCTGTGGTAAAATCACTGTCATGTACAAACTCATATTGCTTAAAGGTGCACAGCGCAAGTGTCTGAGTTTTTGCAGAACTATGCCCCCCTCTGGCAACAAGCGAAACTGCAACCAGAGTGTGTTTTCTTTGTCTTACGTGGAGTTTGCGTTGGGGTTTTGAATGGACTACAAGCCGGTCTCTTTGAATCCATCTTCTACTTTTGTCGCGCGTGTTGTCTTCGCTGATACGGAGAATTGCGGCGAATACACAAACCTGCCAGACATAGCCGGGTGAGCGTGAAGGCGCATGACGTCACGCCCAGTCTCAAATTCCGTCCCGAATCCCTCTTATTTATTTTACTGTACAGGATTATAGAGGCAATCACAGTGATCAGAGAAGGGCTCATTCAGCCCATCAGGCAATTGTTTATGCATGTTTGGGTTAGAAAAATGGGTATTTTTAACATGAACTGTTGCGCAATGCACCTTTAAATTTAAAATGAAACTTTGATGCTGGTGTAAGTTAGGTCTAGTTCTCTTCAAGACCACATGATCAAATTACTGAAGTTCATTAGATAAATACGTTCCACCGTTTTTTGGTGCATCAACTCTAATAAGAAGAGTTGAATAAGAAATAATAAGAAACCACTTCTCTAAGAGTTCAAGGGATGCAATTTAGATCAATCTTTCCGAAAAGGTTTCCTTCGAATAATGTATTCCACAGAAGCATTTAAAGGGAGACAAGTGCTTTGAAACCTACCTTCACACTTGGGGATCAAACCACTCCACATCACCTTTCCCGCCTCCAGTTCACACACAATAGTATCCGAGCCTTGCGTCTTTATGAAGCCCTCCTCACACACCACTGATATGGAGCTTCCCAGCTGGAAATTATTACCAAAGCGCTTGGCATTCATCGGCACTCCGGGGTCCGGGCACTCATTGTGTCCAAACGCTGAACAAATAACATCAAAGCACAGAGCTTGTTACTTGCGACGTGACTTACTTAATGAAATGGAGGGGAATGAGCCCATACATAATGCAATACCAAACTGTAGAAAACCGAGGATTGTGGGTAAACACTAGGGTCTTGTACGCCGCACAGGCATTTGAGGATTATTTTGGCTGAGCTAATGGTATGATGTTCAGCGAACAGGATTAAGTTGTTTGATGCTGGTGGATAAATGGCTTATGAGTTAAATCAAGGAAAATATGTCCTTCCATATGTCCTACTTGACGGCTGTTTCAGAATCAGATTGAAGACAACACTACGCATGCCAACAATGTTGTTAGCAAAAACGAATTTGTTTAAGAGTATTAATTCTTCATAAAGCATCACAAACTCTTTTAGATAAAAAGATTTTCTAAAACACCTAAAAAAGCATGTAAATAAATAAATACGTTTTTTTTATTGTTTTTTATTCCTATAACTATATAAATAACAATATACATTTTTTGCTTGTAATATGTTGTGTTTCTTATATTTCAGAAAAAAATTGTAAATTATATACACTGCAAAAATGATGTTCTTCCCTCAGATATTGAGTCTTGTTTTCTGAAAAATGTAGCAAATGAAGTGAGTTTGTGCTGAAAACAAGAACTTCTGCCAATGAGGTCACAAAAAAAAAAACGTAATTCAAAGGGAAAACAATATGGGCCCTATTTTAATGATCTATAGCCTGGCATATCAGACCTACATCAAGATGTTAGGTCTGGGAACTCTCCATTGGCATGGCTCATTCCGAGGGACGGGATAAACGTTTGTCTTTCAAATTCCCTCCGCACACAATAGGATAGCGCTACACCAACCAGAGCAACGAAGAAGGTGACGTAGTCTGAGCGACGGATTCAGAGCAAAGCCGATCTGTGTTATTGTTTCAAAGAAAAGTTTAACTTCAAATCCTCCAGAGTCGCGGCCAAAGCCGAATCGAAGGACCGCTGTTCGCCAGCAGCAGCAGCAGCAATTGTTTGTTTTCAAGTAGCAGTGAACCGTCGCAGCTCTGTCGTCATTATGTTGACTCTATACACGATCTGATTGGCCTGAGCAGTTTTTGGTTTTTCCATCTCGAAAGTCAACGGAGAGTTGCTAGACCACATTGGCTGCAAAATAATTTTTGCTGGCGCTAGTGTGCGTCTAGATTTCTAGGCTAAACAATCTAAGCACACGGTCTACATCACAGGGCGCAAGTGCACTTAGTGCGCGTCTGAATCCAATTTTACTAGTTAAGCAATGGGATAAAAGGTCGGCGCTCGCGGCGCTTGTCTAAAAGGGTTGTTCCTATTTTCTTAACGAGCTTTAGGCATAACATGGAATAAACCAATCAGAGTCTCGCCATGGTGGATTCGCTATTTACATGGCGGAATTTGCTAGCGGAAAGGAAACGGATCTGCTCGTGCGTGAGGTTAAAGCTGTGTGTGTGCGTGTTTGTGTGTGTGTGTGAGGTTAAAAGAGACCATCTACAGTACAAGCTGGATTCCACCATATCTTTATCTACACAATATCAATATTTTACATCCAAATCCTTTTATTTTTAATATTTGGCATGTGTTTGTGATGCTGGTAGTCCCTGTGTGTGTAATAAGCAGATTGTGTGTGTGTAATAAGCAGATTGTGTGTGTGTAATAAGCAGACATAAGCGGCCTGTAGGTCTTTACCCGCCATTACTAACATGCTCTTTAAATAACAAAAAAAATATTGCGCCATTGAATTTTGAGCACAGTTGGTCAATGGCTCATTTTATTTCAGTTCCTTAAAATAGCAACGCTCCAACAATACTCCTAAACACTCAATCGTTCTCAGACCAGCAGCTAATGGGCCACAGATTGGCGCAAATGCATTTGCTATTTAAACAACGTGGCGCAGGACGTGAAAATGAAAACTGCGTCGGGCTGAAACTAGCAGAACACGCTAGCGTTGCGCCTGGCGCTGCATTGCACCGTGTGTAAGATACGCACATATAATTTCTGACCCCATCAGCAGATATTTTTCCTGAAATCTCCAGTCATTTTTCTTCTCCACTAAATGTATCTTGATTCAAGAATGTTTAGATATTTGAACTGGAAAACAAGACAGAAACACTAAGGAAGAACTTTTTTTTTAGTTTGTTTGTTTTGCAGCAAATACAGCCTCAATCTCTGTCATTCTTTTTTTTTGCATTGCATTGCAACAAACAAATCATACAGCGAAAACAGCCTCAATCTCATGCTCTAAACCCCTCGATCCCTCAAGCACTCACTGCTGTAGGAGATGTTGAAGCCTCGGCCGGACATCGAGTGGTCGGCCTGGAACTCCAACTGGATGATGTTGGAGTTGCTGGTGAGATGTGAAGGCACCTCGGCCCCGGAGAAGCGTCCCAGCACCAGCGCCTCCACCAGATCCCCGTCCCGCACCGTCAGCGAGTCGTACGGGGGCTCCAGGTCGAAGTCGTTGAAGGCCAGATGGATCCGGCTGCCCGGCTCAGTGATGATCAGCCACACACAGTTCAGGTTGTTCCCGTATCCCTCGGGATAATCCGGAGACAGAACGGTTCCCATCGCAGCCGTGAAGTTGGACATACAGGGAACTAAGAGAAGGAGGAGATGCTGATGGTTAAGAGCAGAAAAGACTCATCCAAATTCATTGCATAATATTTGAGTTTGAGCATGAAAAATGTTTCAAAGTCCCTCCAGCGTGAGTTCTTCTCTAAATCAGTGTCTGAACTCCTGAAACGCTTCCATTGTATCTTGAGTTTCTTCCGGGAACGAACACGTCACAATATTCCTCATTATAATAATTCATACGCAGAATAAAGGGGCGGGGCCTGGTTGAGTTAGTTAGTAGTGTGTTAAACTGGCGGTTATGGTAAGGGGCGGGACATTTTCCAAACACACTCGAAGCGCTCGACCAATCACAACACACTGATCCAGCCGACCAATCAGAGCACAGTGTGCTTTTCAGAAGGAGGGGCTTCATAAAGACAGGAAGTAAACAGAGCGTTACTGGCAGACTGGGAAGAGAGGAGCCGCAACAATGGAGAATATGAGGAAAATAATCAACATTAATGCATTAAAACCTGTTCTAGTAGAGCTGTAAATCATATTGAAACGGCATTGCTCTTTGGTACAACGGAGCCGTTTAGTTGTAAATCTCCAAGAGAATTGTCATCTTATCATCTTCCATGAGCGCAGCTGTCATTTAGAGTCTGTCAGCCATGTTTAATGGCGCAGAATTTGTTTTGTTTACACACACTGACATAAAGCACAGGTTTAATTAGTCCGACCTCTTGACATCATTTCATTTAGACATGTGTTTCACAGACTCTAAGAGATTTCGAAGCTCATAATGAGCTGGCGAGGATGGAGAACTGTGGTCCTAAATTATTTCCTGAATGCACAAGGAATAATGTACCTGAAGAGAGCTAAACGTCTGTGCATTTACATTCATCTCAGGAGAAGTTGGCAGGAAAATTACATCATGGCAACACAAATCGGCGACGTTATGATCACTTAAATGCACTTCTCATAGTAATTATGACTTCCAAGCTCTTAAGATCTTTCTAGAAGGACTGACTTTCAAGTCTTAAGATAATCTTTTCACCAAGGATCCGATTTCAAATAAAAGCTGTATTTTGAACTTTCTATTCCTCAAAGAATCCTGTAAAATAAAATGTATGACAGTTTCTACAAAAATATGAAGCTGTTTTCAACATTGCTAATAATCATAAATGTTTCTCGAGCAACAAATTATCATATTAGAATGATTTCTGAAGGATCATGTGACACTGAAGACTGGAGTAATGATGCTGAAAATTCAGCTTTGATCACAGGAATAAATTACACTTTACTATATATTCACATAAACCGGTGTTTTACATTGCAATAATATTGTGCAATTTTATTGTATTTTTGCTCAAATAAATGCAGTCTTGGTGAGCAGAAGAAACTTCAAAAACATTTTTTTAAATTTTACTGACATTCATCATGGTATTACTACTGTACTTGATATTGACGAACATGGTATTCATCATAGTGTCCAAAACATGATATTAAAAACAGATTCTGCCACCGTCCAAATGGTTTTGATCATAATTAAGTTTTAATTGTGGGTGTTAACCGCATAATTTAGTTTTATGGAAATTGTTAATGAAGAATAGTGATCACACTGCCCAGAAAATACTCCTCATTTAGCCAGTTAATGAAGCAACAGGCTTGTGTGAAAAGACAACATTTCCCATCATTCTCTGTGGCAGCATGCAAATGATGAAAGGCATAAAGCATCGATTATGCACTTAATGTGCATTCTTTGCTCTTCATTTTGTTGCATTAGCACTTAAAAAGCTTCTAGTCTGAGAGAAAGAAAAATGAAATTGCTCAATTTAGTCCAACTAAAATAACACATATCACATCATCATTACGACTTCTGAAGTTTCTGGGTTTTTTTATGGTTTTAGCTTTAGTTAACCATAATATCTGCAAATATGGCTCTTTTGATATACATCATTTTCATCAGCTCGAATTTCGGCCTCTTCTTCATGCAATGCTATGTGTGACTTCAGAAGACTTGGAAATACTTTTATGGTACTTTTTGGGAGCTTGACAGTATAAATCATGCCTTACATTCATTGCAATGACAAGAGAAACTAGAAGAGTAACATTTGATGACAAACTTTGATGTTGGCTTGACAAAGCCAGGTCTGAAGTTTTAAAATAACTTTGAAAAAGTTTTAATCAGAGAAAGTTAAAAAAAAAAAGTTACTAGCATGTTTTAGCATTTTGCTAACATGAATTAGCATGTTGCTAACATGAATTAGCATGTTGCTAACATGAATTAGCATGTTGCTAACATGATTAACATGTTACTAGCATGAATTGGCACGTCGCTATTAAGCTTTTGGCACATTGTTGGTTTATTAACATGTTGCTAAAATGTTATATCACGTTGATTGCATGAATTAGGATGTTGTTATGATAAAACATGTTGCTCGAATGTTGTTAACATGATTTATCACATTGTTATCATAAATTAGCATTTTGCTATAGATAATAATGATATAGAGACTCACATATACAGATAGGGATGTTTGCAGACCACTGATTGTTATTCTGACAGGAAATCATACGTTCTCCGATGAGCTCGAACCCGAACTGGCACTCGAAGCGCAGAACGTCCCCGTTGGAGAAGCCGGCGCCCTCGCGGAGTCCGTACAGAGGGATCCCGGGATCCCCACAACTTTCCTTGTCGATTTCTGTCGGGAAGCGAGAGAAACCGCAGTGAAGCTTCTGATTCAGTCTTTGAAGGATGAACAAGTAATGTTTTGGTCATCACATTAAAAATAACATTTAAATGTGATAATATTTGAGTTTTGAAGTGCTGGAAAAAGATGTGTAATGTACTTGAAAGCATTTCACTATTCCTGCCAAACGTCGATGGTTACAGTGAGTGTTACTACAGTAAATCCATGGTGAATGTTCTGTAGTACTTAAAGCCTATAACTAGTTCATTCATGGAACAACGTTTCTCCTGGTTTCCAAGTCAGTGCTGTTTGATCCGTTAATAATGGAGAAATTTTAATGCTTCTCACTAGATCTCGCAACGATATTATTCCTTCAGTGGTGAACTCAAATGCTGTGTTTACTGGATCTCTCAGCGCTGTAGTAACAGTGTCGCTTGATCAAGATCGGCACTGACATTAGCCACATTTCCATTACCCTTCAAATTGCGCAAATTGAAATTGCAAAATGAAAATACGCCCAATAGAAACACATCAAATTCGCAAAAACTCCCATTTATCTCAAAAAAGTTTTTACGCTTGCATGATGAGGTTTTTCAAGCAATTCAAAAAATAAATATTTTGCAAAACTGCAATGGAAACAGTTTTTGCGCATTTACAGTCACCTGATGTAGAAGACGAGGTGTGTTTGGACAGAATACGAGACAGAGTTCTTTATTAAATTCATAAAAGACAAAAGAATTACAGGAATACTGGATTCTAAACCTCAAAGAAATTCCACAATCACGACCTCGAAGCAGAAATGAGGGAGAAACACCCAGAAACTCCTCATATGAGCCGCTCACAGTATAAGGGTCTTTCCTTGCCATTAATGCTTGATAACACACACACACACACACACACATCTCCTTTCATTATTAATAATGGCCAGTGCGGTGGCTGAGATATACATAAACCTACCAACGTCCGTCGCCATGATGTTTGGAATGAGTCGCGAGAGGAAAAAATTAGGCTTTAGTCGCATAACATCGGTTAATGGAAACGCCGTCATTTCGCAATCGTTTTTTGTCGACATTTAGAAAAGAATGGCAAAAGTTTTGCGCAAATCTGTAATGGAAACGCGCCAAATGGTCCAAACTGATAAACGGTCCGTGAAGCACAAAATAATGAGTAGCGCAGTTTCGTTTCACTTTCATTACGTTTGCCATTAGATGTTGCGCAGCGTTGTGGTGGTCGCGCCAGCGCGGATTTTGGTCGGCAGGAAAAATGGTCCAACGAATCGTTCGGTTTGTAATGTGTACCGAACCAAAAGCCTCGTACCGAGTGGTTCAATACGAATACATGTATCGTCACACCCCTTCATCGGAGTGATTTATGAGAGAACAGACTCACCTTTATAGTTGATCTTGAAGCCGATAGAGCCCACGCTTTCATCCGACTGCAGATGAAGCCACATCTGATGGGTCATGCTGACGATGAGGTCCGGGACGAAGCTGCCAGTTAACCTGCCAGTGTAGAATAACAGGGGATCATGAAAAGATTCCAATTCTGAAATCGAATACTTGTTACAATAAAAAATTATCGATTCCTTTGTGAGCATTTCAATATGACTTTGACTTTTTCAACTTTGACCATTCAAGAGCGAGACGAATCGAAAACGCGTGTATCGGTATACTGGATCCGTGCGGCTCTTAAAGTGACAGCACTAATATTCCTGCTGCCGTCTCTATAATAACACTAATCAAATGACAAAAGACAAAGAGAAAATTCACTCGTTCTTGACTGAAAAACTTTTGTAACTATTTGTAATGAATATTTTATTTATAAAGTGCAGTGTTATTTTTGATATTTGATTACAGTTTCTGTACCTGAAAATCTTAATACCATTTATTTCATTCGCATCTTTGTTCAGTTGTATCTATCTGTTGCGATTGCTAATTTATTATTTGTTCTTTTTTTAATAACTGAGTGTTTACTTGTCTTTAAAAATTCTTGAGGTTTATATTAGTTAGGCAAGTTGGTTTTCTATGGTATTATTAAACCACAGGCAAACGTTCCTTGCGTTAGTGTTCTTTAACCTATTGATTTTTGTTTGTGACATTCAATTACAATTAAATGTTTTGAAATAAGACTAAATGTGAATTATATCTACGTTTTTTTTTTGTTTTTTTTTTACCTTATTGGAATCGAAATCGTTAAAATGCAAACGATACCCAACTGTAACCCAACTGTGATGTCCGAAGGCAATACTGATACTGAATGATTACTGTATTCATACACAATGTTATTTATTTGGTAGTCCGAGTTGCACTACAGTTCAAACGTTTGTAGTCGGTATTATCTTTTTTATATTTCAGGAAAAAAATCAATCACTTTTTCTAGATTGTTTTTGTGCTTCAAATTCATGAAATTAATGTCCAACATCTTAAGTGTCTGTAATTGTTTGTAGCACCAGTAAAAACAAAAAAATATATTTAAATCATTGGTGACATACTTTTAATAATAAAACAATGTTTTCAATGAATATGTTACATACTACTTTAATTAAATTTCCTTAAAATAATTATAATAGTAATAATTCTGAGTTAAACAAATAATAAATAAAAAACCCATTGCAATATGCACACTGTTCAAAAGTTCAACATTTTTAAATGTTTGTTACAAAAAGTATTTTTGCTCACCAAGGCTGCATTTATTTGATAATAAAAACAGTGAAAATAGTGAAATATTATTACAATGTAAAACAGCCATTTTCTATGTGTAATTCTATAGTACTTTTATAAATAAATCCAAAGTCCCTTTAAGGCAAGTCATCTGACTCGCGGCCATCTTTAAAAAGCCGTTTCAGCTCCTGCCGCTTTAAATGGGAAAAGAGGTTATTCCTCCATATTGCACATATTTCTCCCATTCATAGTAATATGAGAGCACTTTGTGTATATCACTTTGCATATCTAAAGTCTTTGATAAAGCATAATCATAAAAGTAGCAAACCCATTTGACCGCCATAAACCCTGAGAAAGGCCTTAATTGAGCCTTACAGTGTCTGTTAGTGCTCCGGCGCCAGGCTTTTGTCCTTGAGGAACGCTCAATGGATCCCAGCTGGCGAAGCGCCAGGCAAATGCGCCAGAAAGCAGCGCAGACCGTCACCAAAGACACCGGAGACATACGCATGACTGGGAGAAGAGCTGGACGGAAAACTGGTTTGTGAGGAGGAAAATATAGCCGGAGCATTTGAGCCTGTGTGGTTTTTACGGTTTTGTGGCTTTCAAGCTATTGAAACGAATAACTTCTGCAAAGCTGAACCAAATGCAAGATAAAACACTCGTAGAGTCTATTAAAGTTGGACGTTTTAAAGAGGGAATCAGGGTTTATTCAAAAATTGAATCATTCAAATATTATGCAGACATGTCCGGACACGTGTGGCATGTGAATTTATTCACAGAAATCTTGTGTGGGCTGTCTGATATGAATTTTATTTGTTATATATATATTTTAACAACACTTATGCATAGTAAATTGTCATGCAAAACTACATAATGACTTGTTGGTGCAAGAAACCCAAGTGGGAAAGAAAAAGAAAAACTGAGAAAGTGACAAAAATAAAATATTCTGACTGCAAGTCAGTGGTCAATGCTAATTACTCAACACTAGAAAAATCATTTTGACTTGTTTTCCAGTTAAAATATCCAAAAATCCTTAAAGGAAGATAAATTTACTTAAAAAACAAGATTTCATAAGATATTAAAGGCCTTGAATTAAGTTTATTTTTCTTACTCCATTGGCAAATAATTCTTGTTTAACACACATATATATATACACACACATATATATATATATATATATATATATATGTATGTATATATATATGTATTTATATATACACACACACACACACACACACACACATATACACCCATATAAATACATACATATATACACACACACATATAAATATATATACACACATTAACTTCAAGGCTTTAATTTTGTATATCTTAATAGCTATCCCATATTTTAAGCATGTTGTGTTTCTCAAGTAAATACATCTCGATTTAAGGATTTTGGATATTTTAACTGAAAAACAAGATAAAAAGCTTATTTAGATGATGTTTTTGCCAAGCAATCCGCTGCAAAATGTGATTTTTTTCCTTGATATGTCTGTCTCGTTTTTCAATTGCAAACATCTAAACATTCTTAAAACCAAGATACATTTACTGGAAAAGCAAAAAGTCAAAAAGCAAAAAGATATAAAGTCTTGTTCAATGAAAAATGCATAAAATTGAATTGTGCTTTAAACAAGAACAAATAACAGGAAAATAAAAAAATAATGGGAAAAAAGTTAAGCACAAACCTGCTTTATTTTCATGCATTTTTCAGTGAACAAAGCCTTCAGTCTTCTTGCTTCTCCAGTAAATGTATCTTGATTTAAGAATGTTTAACAAGAGTTTGCAGTGCGCAAAACACTCATCATAACACACAACTGAAGTATAGCACTGAATCTTACACTTGTATGATTGTTTTGGAGTCGCCAACCTC
This sequence comes from Siphateles boraxobius, assembly GCF_051911475.1. NCBI lineage: Eukaryota > Metazoa > Chordata > Actinopteri > Cypriniformes > Leuciscidae > Siphateles > Siphateles boraxobius. The sequence continues at coordinate 1,521,765 of NW_027508741.1, read as the reverse complement.
TCCACCGTCTCCGACAGTCAGCGTATCGTATCCCAGCTCCAAGTCGAACTCTTCGAAATTGATTTGAATAACCTGCGATGGGAAGAAAACGACAGAATCAGTGGGAACGCCACTGGAACCAATGACCGGTGGGATTTCTCCATACGCTTTCTGTTACACACAATGAGAGTGCGTTCCTTTAATTAAGCTTCACAAATCTAGAAACATCATTAAATATAAATGATACACACTGTTCTCAGTAAATATGATATTCATGAGCACAGCACTTGGCCACAGCATATGTTGTTGCCTGTATATTTTTACATACGCTCTTGAGCTATAACTGAAAAATTCAGCTGGGACAATACATCAATTTCCCAGCAAATCATCCACACATCCAATGAATTTTCCGAGAGTGCTTTCAATCAGCGGCTCAAACTCGCGAGTAAACAGTGGAGTGACTCGCCGGTTTGCATAATCACCCCCGGTGTGTGTGTGTGTGTGTGTGTGGAGAGACGACGAGCCATCAGAACTGCCCTTCTGCCACGTTTACCACATATATGAGGGATTCTTCACTTCTGAGGTTTATTAATATTTACGCTAACAGATTCGAACTTGTTAAATGAATGTCGCATTAATAGCTGGGAAACTTTTCACCACAATTGGGAAAAGTTACTTTTAAAAGTAATGCGTTGTAATATTGTGATACTCCCCATAAAAGTAACTAAAGTAATCTGCGCTACATTAGTTTTGCGTTTTTAATAATTTAAGGAATACTGAATTATTTGAAAAAGTAACTTGTTTTGTTGTAAATTCAAAAGTAATGCGTTACTTTACTAGTTACTTGGAAAGAAGTAATCTGATTACATAACTCGCTTATTACGTAACTCGCTTTTCACCGTGCATTTTTCATTTAGTTCTGCTACTTTTTTAAATGTTCCTTTAAAATAATAATAATTCTGAGTTAAACAAATAATTAAAAAAACAAACCATTGCAATATGCACACTATTCAAAAGTTGGTAAGATTTTAGAAATGTTTTTGAAGGAAGTATCTTCTGCTCACCAAGGCTGCATTTGTTTAATTGAAAATAGTTCATATTTTTATGGAAACTGTGATGCATTTTATTTTTTCAGGATTCTTTAATGAATAGAAAGTTAAAAGGAATAGCATTTATTTGAAATGGAAATCTTTCCTAACATTATAAATTATACATTTATAATTATACATATACATTATAAAAGTTTATTTTCTCTGACTTTTGATCAATTTAATGTATCATTGCAGAGTAAAAGTATTATTTTCTTAAAACAATTAAACTAATAAAATCGTCCATCAGATGTCCTTCTGGCACGTTTCCACTGTTGCATGGGAAAAGTTACTTTAATACGTTTTAATATTGTGATACTCCCTATAAAAGTAACTAATTGCATTACTTACTTACTTTATATGGACAATAATGTGCTACATTATTTTTGCGTTTTTATTAATTTTTAAGGAATACTGGATTATTTGAAAAAGTAACTGTAAATTCAAAAGTAATGCGTTACTTAACTAGTTACTTGGGAAAAAGTAATCGGATTACATAATTTGCTTTTCACCATGCATTTTTCATTTCAGTTCTGCTACTTTTTAAAATGTTTCTTAAAATAATAATAGGGAGACTTTTCAACACTGTTGCATGGGAAAAGTTACTTTAATGCGTTTTAATATTGCGATACTCCCTATAAAAGAATGTAATTGCATTACTTAGTTACTTTTTATGGAAAGTAATGAGCTACATTACTTTTGAGTTTTTATTCATTTTAAGGAATACTGAATCATTTGGAAAAAGTAACTGTAAATTCAAAAGTAATGCATTACTTCACAAGTTACTTGGAAATAATATCCAACAAACCATTATAATATGCACAATATTCAAAAGATTATAGTCGATAAGATTTTAAAAATCTTAGAAGTATCTTCTGCTCACCAAGGCTGGATTTATTTTATCAAAAATACAATAAAAATACAGTAAAAATATTGACATATTATTACAGTTTAAAATAGCTATTTTCTATGTGAATATATAGTAAAGTGTAATTTATTCCTGTGATCAAAGCTGAATTTTCAGCATCATTACTCCAGTCTTCAGTGTCACATGATCCTTCAGAAATCACTATAATATGATGATTTGATGCTCAAGAAACATTTATGATTATTATCAGTGTTGAAAACAGCTTCATATTCTTGTGGAAACCGTGATACATTTTATTTTACAGGACTATTTGATGAACAAAGTTCAAAAGAACAACATTTATTGGAAATGGAAATCTTTCCGAACATTGTAAATGTTTCTTTTCTCTGACTTTTGATCAATTTAATGTATCATTGCAAAATAAAATTATAAATTTCTTTAAAAAAAATTAACTAAGAAAATCTTCCTTCCACCAAACTTTTGAATGGTAATTTACTTTATTGTGTGAAAATGATTAATATAATATAATATAATATAATATAATATAATATAATATAATATAATATAATATAATATAATATAATATAATATATGTATGTATATATATATATGAATGAAATTAAGCAGTTTACAGGAGGTCCAGAACAAAGCCTGTTACGGCGCTGATATTATTAGTGTTATAGTAATGAAAATGATCAGGCTAGCATAAGAAAATCCTGCTTTGCCCCTTTAAGTTCATATATTAACTTCATTTATTGTGTTAACACAATAATAATGCCAATGAGCTGCCCATGGGTCTCTAATAATGGGTCTGCGGAAAGCGCAATAAAATTTGAACTTTGCAATTCCATCGGGCGAAGATAAATGAGGTAATAATGTTATGTGTGTTAGGACTCATTTGCATTTCTCACCAGAGGAAAGCTGAGATTTAGCAGCAATTGAGGACACAAATCAACTATTTGCTAGTTGCTAATGGCCTGGCAAGAAATGGGTAGAAAAAATGTTTAAAAAAATTGAAAACCTACACCTGAGCTCATGGAAAGAAAAACTGTTGTCTCACAAAATCCACTGTAAATTGCATACATATCATAATAGTTAATATTCTTCTGTGTTTTTAGACCAAAATGGTGATGCTTTCATTAACGAGGTTTAATAAGACAATTAAATCCTAATGTGAGATATTGACACGTCACAGGGAACCTCTCGCAACGACACGCTTCAACAGAGCAAAAATCAAACAATCATACTAAAATAAAGACATTATAATGCTGGGAATCCGTTTAGAAAACTGACATGAAAACACTCTCCGAAGGAAAGATTCTGTATGGGATCTTACAGGGTTCATCAGGACACACAAGCTGCATTCAGTGGATTTAGTTTGAATTATTATTGTTTCAACTTTTTATATTTCATTTTGTGAATTAAGCAGCCGATAAACACATTCATCTTTATATACAATATTGACATGTTCATATACAATATGAAATATATGTATGTTTACATAAACATTATATGTATATATTTTTGTAAAATGCATTTACATTTTAAGAGAGAGAGAGAGTATGTGTGTGTGTGTGTTTGTGTATGTCTGTGTGTGCGTATGTGCGTGTGTCTGTGTGTGTGTGTGTGTGTGTGTGTGTGTGAGAGAGAGAGAGATAGAGAGAGAGAGGTAGTGAGTGAGTCAGTGTGAGTAAGTGTGTGTGTGTGTGTTTGTGTGTGTGTGTGTGTGTGTGTGTGCGTGTGTGCGTGTGTGCGTGTGTCTGTGTGTGTGTGTGTGTGTGTGTGCGTGTGTGCGTATGTGCGTGTGTCTGTGTCTGTGCGTGCGTATGTGCGTGTGTCTGTGTGTGTGTGAGAGAGAGAGAGAGAGGTAGTGAGTGAGTGAGTGAGTGAGTCAGTGTGAGTAAGGGTGTGTGTGTGTGTGTGTGTGTGTGTGTGTGTGTGTGTGTGTGTGTGCGTGTGCCTGTGTCTGTGTGTGTGTGTGTGTGTGTGTGTGTGTGTGTGTGTGTGTGTGTGTGTGTGTGTGAGTGAGTGTGTGTGTGTCTGTGTGTGTGTGTGTGTGTGTGTGTGTGTGTGTGTGTGCGTGTGTCTGTGTCTGTGTCTGTGTCTGTGTGTGTGTGTGTGTGTCTGTGTGTGTGTGTGTGTGTGTGTGTGTGTGTGTGTGTGTGTGTGTGTGTGTGTGTGTGTGTGTGTGTGTGTTGTACCTTATTGGGGTTACTGGCGCTGATAATCCAAACACACTGCGAGTTACTCTCATACTGGATGGGGAAATTGGGCGATGTAAACGTTCCTGAAGGACCGAAGAGGTTCATCCCGCAAGTTTTCACTGCAAACAAAACACACAAATACACACAAATAGTCATTTATCATAAGGCAGAGAAGCCGAACACTCAAAAATAAAGTAAAATTTAAATGAACTTTCAGCATTTTTTTTCAATTTTTTTTCTAGTCAGCACTAATAAGAAAAATGCATACATTATTACAAATAAGCTAAGTTTTTATTTCGAAAAGGGGAAAAAACTAACTGTGTGCAACCATTTGAGTAAAACCAGGTGTCACATGGGGCAAAATACATTATTATAAGAGGAACGCTATGAAAACAATACGAGTTTTATATAATTTAAGACTGCTACAGAAGATACATGGCATTAATTTTAAGTTATTTTTAACTAAAACGCCGTACAGACGATGACACAAATACGAACATGTCCACATTCAAGCATTTCAAAAGGCTCAAACAGCCCCTTTACAGCAGATTTAGTTCACAAATAACTAACATAATGATTTCATTGACAATAATCAATTCTAAGATTCATATTGAATCAGTGAGCTGGTGAATCAAAATCAGTCTGATTCACAAATGAATCATTCAGTGATATCAGTGAACCGATTCAGCAGGTTCGTTCGAAAGAATCATTTTGTTCACACAGTTAAACATCTCTGAGGGCGTGGCGATTTCTTCCGATTGAATTCACGAGAAACAATGTGTTTTTAAGGAATGTAAAAAAAGTAAGACATGAAGCTTTGTAATATAGTAATGAAGTAAGTGAGTGGTGTTACGTTTGCAGACGGGTCTGTGGTCACTCCAGGCCGCGAACACCTCCGCAACTCTCTGACACGTGATGATCTTAGATCCCTGAAGCACGTGATCCTCGTCACAGATGAACTGAACCATCGCACCGATGCTGAACACACACACACACACACACACAGATTGATCAGGCCTCGTGTCAGAGCAAATGTCAGGAAGGAATAATCAGGGATTTCACTGCTACTCAAATAACTATACGCACAGACATCCTTCATGCTGGGAAACGTCCCCATTATTTTTTTTTACATGGCTAATTTTGTCCCGACTTTATGATTTAATAGCTTTAATTAATTCCTTTTTTTGATTTTTTTTAAGAGTGGTCGTTTCAACTGAATGTGACAGAGGTAAAGTAGTGCTTTACAATTAGGCTACTAATCATAGAGTGAAATAAAAAAATAAAGAGAATATCAATATTCATATTTAAGCATATAAAATTGTGATAGAAATTGCATAATAAATGTGTACTTTTTGCCAAATTAATAATTACAAGAAAATTAGAGAGAAAATATGACATTCAGTATGTTTGCAAAAAATATTCATATTAAATGTTATTAAATTAGTCATTAACAAAAAATATTAATGTTATATTAGGAATGGCATATATATTATTTTACATATACATACTTTTTAAATTGAGCTAAATTGACATTTAAATTAATACTTTGACTATTAATATCTAAAAAATGTGTAAATGTTTTTGCTAAATTAACCTTGAATTAATATTTAAATTGATATTTTGCTAAAAAAATATTAAGCAAAATTATTAATATTTAAGCAAATAAAAAAAACGATCTCACAGCAATTCGTACAAATTTTACGAGGTTTACCACCTTTTAATCACTCGTACGTATTTATACGAATTGGTCGTGAGATAGTGTTGAATAAAATACATATTATACATATAACATCAAATCTATTTTCATTTTGCTAAATTAATACATTTATATTTAATAAATGCACATTTTGCAAAAACTATTGATATTTTAAAAAGAAAAGTAATAAAATATAACATTAAATTTTAGTTGCATTATTATTTAAATTTATATATTTTTTTATAAATTAACATGAAACATATTAATATTAATATTTAAGCAAATAAAATAGAATATATTACATTATGTAGCCTAATCTTTTTAAAATTAAATAAAATGCATCACAAATTCTCGATCACTTATCATTATTTGCTGCTTCAAATTATTACCTAATGAGAACATATTTCTGTCAGATCATATAACCTCAATGATAATTGTTGTTTGAATAATTTGATGCTTAGGTGTTACTGTTTACTTTTCAGTTCCGGCTTGTAAATGAGCAAATAATATCTCATAGCCTTCCTGTTACAGGCTATCAAGCATTTCACCGCAACTGAAATAACTAGGCGTAGGTAGGCTATCAAAACAGTAAAATATCATGTTATATTATGCATGACCTAATGAATATTCATGAGATAAACTTTCACAATTGCATACTTTTTGAAACCAAACTGCACTTATGTGTCCAGTACTGACGCCTGTACAACACTGCAAAATATGCTTTTCTTACTTAGTATTTTTGTCTTGTTTCCAGTCCAAATATCTAAAAATTCTTATGTCATTTTTACTCATAGTAAATGCATCTTGATTTAAGATATCATGTCATGTTTTTCGGGCGAAATCATTAAAATTAAGTGAGTTGATGCTTAAAAAAAAGCAAAATTATCTGCCAATGGGGTGAGAAAAATAATCTTAATTTAAACAGAAACCAGATTACTTTTCTGACCCCATTGGCAAATAATTCAGCTTGTTTTAAGGCGAGACACTACAGGTGAATAGGGTAACATTTAGAACTAGCAGATATCACCATGAAACTTTCCCAGTTGATTACCTACATTAATATGAGAAAGAAAATGTATTACAAGTTTTCTGTAATTTAATGTTTAAATATGTAAATTAGGCATTATCTAATTAAATATGCACTAATTTGCATAAGTATTGGACAAAGCCCGGTTCGAAATTCTTTTTTCATTGTGTTCATATAATAGATGGGGAAAAAATTACAGAGGGATTTATGGATATCTACTTTTGTTATTCTGTAAATCAGAATATACTGTCAATAGCCTTCAAAAATGATTTTTGCCATGTTTTTTTGGAATAAAATGTTATATAAATCAGGCTAGGAATAATATATTTACAAATCCCTCAGTAAATTTCTTCATAATATAACTAGGTACAAGACTGTAAAGTTTGGTGTATATAGGTGCTACTGAAGGGGAGATTTTGGACTTGGAGTAAGAGAGAAAAGTCATTTTGAAAAACCAGGCTTTAAAGATTTATATTGTAAAATGAGATTGCGCATTTAGAGTTAAATCCCCCCTTTTACTTTCACGATTGTTTGCTGATAAACAGGAAATGACCATATTTGGATCCGGCAGTGTTGTACACGAGAGAGAGAGCTTTCTAACAGTAGCGGGCAGATCTAAAACGACAACTTTTGATGAATTTATGAGAAATCTACAGACGCAAAAAGACAAAGTGTAGTAAAATAAAGACCTAAATGTGTATTTCTGACTTTTTTTCACCACAAGTCTGAAAGAAGACGTGTTATTGAAGACAAATATCCCCAAATCTCAAAATTGACAAGTGGAAAAAACCCAATGTTTTTGCCTGCCGTGCCTCACCTTAAGCATCAACTCACTTAATTTCAATGAATTCCCCCAGAAAACAAGACTTAATATCTTATGTCATTTTACATCTTTAGTAAATGCATCCTGATTTAAGAAATGTTTGATATTTGGACTGGAAACGAGACAAAAATACTAAGTAAGAAAAGCATTTTTTGAAGTGAACGAGGAGGTTTACCTGTAATCTGTGCCGATGCGTTTGCCGTTCTCCGGTTCTCCGGGGTCTGGGCAGAAATTGGACACTTGCTTGACCATTCCTTCATTCACTGTGGGAGAAATAGTGCATATGGAGATATCAGCCTTCATAACCTGTGCTCATGCTCTCCATAACCTCAGATATTGAGCTTTCATCCTCAATCAACAGAGACTTGGTGCTTTCTCTCATGGTCCGGCACAAATCAAAGGTTTAGATACACAAACCAGCCAACTTTAATCTTTAATCCACATGAATTTTATGTGATTCATGTGATTACTTTCTTTGTTATTATATTGGCTTTTTATTTTTTATTGCTTGTTTATTTTTTACTGCCTGGACTGTTATGTGTATCTTTTAATTTCATTATTTTTATGTAAAGTGCTTTGAGATGCTACTTTAAAAGGCACTATATAAAATAAAGATTATTATTATTATTATTATTAATTATGTTAGTAATGATGTAGCTAAACGTAACTTTAGTACTTTGCTCATTTATTGTGAGAGAAAGCCTCATCACACATATGGCATTTGTTCTTCAAACATTTACATTACAGAAATGACCTGATGAGGACTCTGTTAAACACTAATGTACGCGATACACTCCTGGACGTCACAGTTATGGCTATTGACCAAAATCACACGTTTAAATATCCTATGGCACCACTCGTATGATTTATGAATATGATTTATACACTATATGTGACAAAAGTCAATATCTCCTCCATCAATGGGCGCATGATAATTACCGTTATGCAGGACATAATATGCTTTTTCCTATGTTCATCTTTCTTAAGTGTGTAATGTTGATGTTTGAGCATGAAAAAGCTCTGCAAAGTTATTCTCTATATCAGTGTCAACGCCTCCCTTGTAGTCTTGAGTTTCTTCCGGGAACGAACAAGTCACAATATTCCTCATTTAATCAATAATTTCATCCCCTTAAAACTCATCTTCGATCACCAAAATGACATATTTAAACGTTTTTTTCTCTTGAAAAAAAAAATCTTCATGTCTTAAAATATCTTGAATGTAACTCGACACCCTTGCCTCATTTAGTATTCGCAAATCTATGAATATGCAAATGAGCCCCGCCTCCACTCACTCAGAGATCCACTCGTTGACGATCACACTTTGATCTGATAGGTTACAAGGTAGTTTGTGACATCAGAAACACCAGCGATTTCAAAGCGTGTTTTTGAGACTGTCTTTGGTTCACTGCAGTTTTAAGCAGAAAATACTCAGCAATGCTGTCGACTTGTGAATTTACACATGGTTTGTGTTAAAGCATATTAAAAACACCACACAGACATTTTATATGTCTATGTGGTGTTTTTAATATGCTTTAAGCACAAACCATGATTTCAACATTAAAAGCTGGATTTACAACTTTAAATAATTCATGCGCAGAATAAAGGGGCGGGGCCTGGTTGAGTTAGTTAGTAGTGTGTTAAACTGGCGGTTATGGTAAGGGGCGGGACATTTCCCAAACACACTCGAAGCGCTCGACCAATCACAACACACTGATCCAGCCGACCAATCAGAGCACAGTGTGCTTTTCAGAAGGAGGGGCTTCATAGAGACAGGAAGTAAACAGAGCGTTACTGACAGAATATGAGGAAAATAATGCTTGCAAAAAACAAAATGAAGCCATAAAAGGTCCCCATTAAGGGAAGCATTTAGAAAGGGGTGTTTGACAGCAGACTGAGGTCCTGAATAACACTCGCTAATTCCCTCATAACTCATACTTGCAAATGCGTGATGCAGACGCTGTGAAATAGAGGCTCATAAAAATTTGATCCGCTTGTAATTAAGTGTTTGGAGTGCTATATTGTCGAGGGTGAAATGAATCATTGGGTTCTGCGGTTCATCACGTGGAGCCATAAAAAAGGACTTTGAGTGTAAAGCTCATTTCCATAGATAGCGATCGGCATCTGCCGGATCCAGGTTAGGATTGGCCGTCTCAGTCGAGTAATTAAGACTCGGTCGGAGTGAAATCCAACCACCTGCGTGTCCCCTAAAGCCATTCTCTTCCCGGATTCGACATTCTCTTCTGGAGAGCTTCAGTGGGTGAGGGACCTGTAAGTCAAGCTAAGCTCAATTAATCAAAATGCAGATTTCGGTTTCGTCGGATGCTCTAATTTCCTTTGATCCATTTGCTAAATGGCAAGCGGGAGGATTACAAATATGTGGCATTGTTCGTGCTTTATGAATCACAGGCTTTGAAGGAGTAGATGCAAAATCACCAGCGGAATAACATCAACGAAATATTAAACAATTAACAGGGATGCACATCTGAAAGAAATTAACCAGCGAAGAGCTTTTATGACATTAGAGCAACAATATTAACAGCCATAATTACGCATGACATGCAGGAGCACTGAGAGTAGATCTTAAAGCTGCTTGCTGAACAAGCCTAAACAACCCACACACACACACACACACACACACACACACACACACACACACACACACACACACACACACACACACACACACACACACACACACACACACACACACACACACACACACACACACACACACACACACACACACACACAAAATATTACCAATAACCAGAACTATGATAGAACTGAATAAACATAGGTTGTTTATGGTTCCCAAACTATGAAAGCTTGTTTCTGCTCAAAGAATAAATATAAAAAAAGGTAATTGCGACTTTTAATCTCACAATTCTGACAATTTTTCTCACAATTACGAGTTATAAAGTCAGAATTGTGTGATATAAAGTCGCAATTGCGAGTTATATAGTCAGAATTGTGTGATATAAAGTCACAATTGCGAGTTATATAGTCAGAATTGTGAGATATAAAGTCGCAATTGCGAGTTATATAGTCAGAATGGCAAGATGTAAACTCGCAATTGTGAGATAAAAAGTCACGATTATCTTTTAAAATGTTTTATTTTGGTGGCGGAAACAAGCTTTCATACATACAGTATTCTCAACAAAAAAAATTTGTTTTATTTGCCACATTAACACAATCTATTATCTGTAATCTTTTTAGAGTCTCAATTTATAAAACAAGATTTTGGTCAATAAGCCATTCCTATAACAGTACACACATTACTGTTAAGGTTTGGGGTTTAAAAATATGTTATAATCTGTTTTTCTGCTCACCAAGGCTGGGTTTATTTCATCAAAAATACAGTTAAAATTGTGAAATATTATTCCGATGTAAATCAGCTGTTTTCTATGTGAATATATAATAAAGTGTAATTTATTCCTGTGATCAAAGCTGAATTTTCAGCATCATTACTCCAGTCTTCAGTGTCACATGATCCTTCAGAAATCACTCTATGATCAATTATCATCATCAATTATTATTGGTACTCAATTATTAATAAACGTTCCGTCTTTTGAACGGTAGTGTATATCAAAGTACCATCTGATATATCACATACTGTAACATGATACTGATTTTTGTAAAAAAAAAAATATATATATATTCAGAAAAACAATTCCAATGTTTTCTCTTAGTTTTTAAGTGAAAGACGGAATTTTATTCACAAAGAGAAAGAAAACACACTTACTTATTGAAAATTTGCTTGTATTGTCTTTTCCAGGTAGTAATTTTACTCCCCTTGATTTAAAATCTCCAGATCGTTTCACTGCCCAAGAAAACAAACAATAATTAGGTCAATTATAATTCCATGAAGGTGAGATTTAAAAAGCATGCTGCAGAAATACATGAGAAATATCTACGTAATTATCTAGAAAACAAGTAAACAAAGTGTGAAAACAACACGGTTCATTTGAGTCATGATTTGTGTGTTAAAATATAATTATATCTTTATACACATTCTCCTACAGTATATTAGGACTGGAATTCACGTCTTAGAATTGCTTCCAATCAAATTAATGTAAAATAATTTGCTTTGATTCAACTTCCGACAGGTCGTCTTCTGTTCCTCGTTATAAGAAATCAAGTAATTATTTGTAATTATAAGGTGATTAAGATTAACAAGCTGATTTTTCTGATATTGCAGTCTGCATGTAATAACTCCTGAATCACATGAAAGCTGTTGGGTCAAACTCTCTCTCAATCAAAAGAGAGAAAAAATACATTTAGCAAGAAAGCAAAGCCTATTTTTAGTATATATAATAATCTTTATTTGTATTCTTTATATGCATACACTCATGTACTATTAATATGTATGACCTGGACATGTTTTTATGATATTTCCCATAAGCAATTACCAGAAATGGTAAATCAATATGAATCACACCATTTTTAAAAGAAAATCTATTTGAAATGTACCTTGATATTGAGCGCTGAATCCTTTATGCCGATGGCTGTTGTCTGTGACGAAATGAAGCCGTAACCAGTTCTTGTTGCTGACGATGGGAACGGGAATATTAATTCCTGATAACCTGAAGAAGATGCAGACGGATCAAATCATTTGTGAAACTCTCATGCAGCGATTAATAATCAACACATCTCGGATCTGCTCGAACAGGGGAAGACAAAACTCTCACTAACCTTGGCTTACAATAACATGCGTTAAATCAGCAATAAAATGAGAGAAAATGCAATAAACTTAAACATTTCTCATCAGATTCACTAAATCAAGTGACCTGGGGATTCATTTATAAGTGTTGTGTCGCACAGAACAGGCCCTGAGAGAGGCGTACGCACTTACGACGCACAAATTGTGATTTATAAAAACAAGCTTGACGGGAGAATGTGACCCAAACTCTGACCCAAGCGTACGAAGGTTTTGGAGATGGAGCAGTTTAACGACACCGATGGTGAGCTGGAGTTAAATGTCTTTTTGGTCACTTTTAGACAGAAAATCTAAAGGAAATTATACATATACAGAAAGATAATACAAATATAATTTCAATCACCAAAGCTATCAATTGAAGCAAACATCAACTTCTTCTCAGCGAGTGCGTTTGGCTATTTAGTGAAACCGACGCATATATAGCCGTAAAATCTAAAACCGTAAATCTTCATTATAAGTCCTAATCATACAGTGCATGTTCACAATAACAGTTTAAATAAATAAAAGAATGATTTAAACTAGGTTTTACTTCTGATATAAACATTTAGATTAAATATGCCATTCTCATTAATGGAGTTAAACACCTAAACTACATGAAATCATTACTGAGATGTAATATAAGTTATATTACAGTACTGTTTATATACTCACACACAGTGTGTTATAACAGTTTTTTTATTCAATAAATAGAAATATTTGTTGTGGATGCAATGCTTTTGAACACTTTTCCTCAGGCATGCTGTGTTTTAATGTTTTAACTAGATAATTCTTATCATGATAATAGCAGATTGTCTGAGAAAAGTGTTTCGTGCAAATAATGCACAACAAAGGTCTACATTAAAAATATAAATCAATTAAAAATACTATTTGGCCAATGGAAAAGATTGAGAAAAACTTTCTCTGAAATGTATTTTACACTATTCGATTTATTTATTCAAAAACAAGGCAAGGATAGGCTACTAAATTATTTGTAATGTGACGGCAGATCCGTATTTCATATTTTCCTGATGTCTTGTAGGCCTACCGTTAAACATGTTATCATGTGGATGAATAATCATATGTAAATGATATGCAGATGAGGATATGCATAGTACAACTAGGCGTTGTAAGCTCATGTATGGTTATTTCAGGGAGGAGACGCATGCGCACAATCTTCCGCTGATGGGATTATGAAGTGAATTCTGCGCAGGTTCTGGTGTAAATTCAAGAGAAACATTAAAGATTAAGTTAATACTTTACTGCAAAACAGAACTGACAACAAAACTGCTCAGCTATGAAGGAGTAAAACTTTGAGTGGATGGATTCATGATGTTATTATAAGGTGGCCCTGGTTCCAGAATAAATGGAGGACGTATTTGAAGCGTCACATGCCATAAATGTAACCTTTATAAATTATTGGTATTTACTGAGATGCAAATGACAGAAAAGCTGAAACAACTCCAGGATTCAGCCATAACTTCATTATAGTCAATCGCTGTGACAGTCAAACTCCACAGTAAAACACAGCAAAAGCACTTCAAGGCTGAACCATTTCATCCGTCAAACGACTCGTTCCCAGCGAACTCTAACCCACTCGGCCTCGGCCTGTCAATCAAACACAGCACTGCAATTATTACAGTGAGATCCGACATGAAGGAACACATATTTCATACTTGAGTCTCAAACACTTGTCAGTTCTGTAATGTCGAAAAGGGCAGACGGGAGATTTTTTGTGCATTTGTAAAATGTCAGGCATCAACGCATGTTGAAGGCTGGATCCAAACCTCTGAGACGACAGACTGACTGAGGCTGATTTCTGGAAACATGTTTCGAGATCCAAATTTAGCTCATCCACCATTTAACCCCACGTCACCTGAAAAACTA
>NW_027508741.1:1482500-1502500 GCF_051911475.1 Siphateles boraxobius | reverse complement strand
AATGGGGTTTAAAGTGCAAGTTTTTGAAAATGGTGTCCGTGTAAACAACAAAAACGTTAATCTCTGAAGACGATGACGCTATGCACATGCGTATTACGTGTTCAGTCTATAGAGTTTCATCGCCATCTACTGGCCTGGCAGCACAATATAGCGTTTTTAGTCGTTTACACGGATCCGTGTGAATGTGGATCATTTCGATCAGAGTGGTGTCGCCTGAACACGGAAAACGTAAAGTTAAAACTTCTCCGTTTTAAGCATTTCGTTGTCGTGTAAACGTACCCTAAATGTCTAATGAGTGACGCTACAAGCTTAATGATCCATTTAAAATAATGTACACCAACACTAAACCCTAAACCTACCCGATAGTGTTAACAAAAGCAAATGTGACATAAAAACGTAATCGTAACCGTGGCATTCGCAAGCCTAATAAGTCAGTAAAACCCAATATATAGAGCTGGTTTAGTGATACAAACTCCAAAATAAATTAGTTTACAAGTCGGAGAGCACGCTGGCACGGTTTGGCTCCCGTTTCTCCCACCGTGGATATCTAAACATTGTTGGATATACTCTTGTTATTTTTCAAATGTTGATACTCATTTGCGCTAGTCAAAAAGTAGTACAAAACAACTACACTTACTGGCATCTGGATAATTACGATAAATGTTACTGGCTCCAATTGAAACATCTTCATTCCACGACTTTGGTTTGGGAGAAACTGTCTCTGGTGCCGTTCGTGTCTCCTTGGAGGGCTTGCTTCCTACTGTGTGTCTCCCCAGGTGCGCTGCTATGCTGCCGGCAGTGACGCGCGGATACTCCCCGCCGTCTCAAACCACTGAACCTGTTGGCTCCTATTTGAAACATCTTCATTCCACGACCGTAGTTTGTGAAAGCTGTCTCAGGTGCCGTTCGTGTCTGCAGTGGTGTTCTGGCCTGGAGGGCCTGCTTATTACTGGGCCAGATACGAGGCGGATCCCCGTGTGTCTCCCCTGGTACGCACTTACACACACACACACACACCGGCGGTGATGCGCGGATACTTCCCGGCATCCCAAAGTACTGAACTTCGGAATTCAACCTACCAAGGGGGTCTCCACAATACTTTTGTTATGAGGATTAACATACATTAACATTTTATGTATTATCTTCGTTATTAGCAACTGCGTTTGAACTCAAACTTCAGGACTCCACTGGCTCTGTTTGCTCACCGTGATGTTCTCTCTCGACCGAGATACATTCACCGCGGATCGGGATCGGGACGATCTTATACATCTAGTAAGTCATCCTCTGCTATAGAGAGCCTAAGTCCCTCCCCTTCCGGTGGACCATGGGACCTTATTTCGGAAAAATATTGTATGGTAGTCAATGGCGAGAGACAACAAATATTTGGATCCCGTTTGAATTGTGCCCTGAATTACACATATGATGTTTGTCAATTTAAAAGATACAATTTAAAGTCAAGAAATTCGCAGTTTGATGTAAAACTGTTGAGGTATAAGACTGTGAAAATACGTAATTACAAAGACTACAAACCCAAAAGGCGCGCATGTGACGTCATACCTTTTCTCTCAATGAATGAAGCTAACTTTACTGAAGCTAACATCTGTCATTTTTTCTATAGTCAAACGTTATAATAGTAACGTTAAAGAGGTTTGAAAATAAAAATAAAGGTTTGCTGATAAGCAAGTTTATTGGTGATGCTAAACTGGACATAATGTGAAACTTGGCAACAGCCTAATGATTATTTCCATCTTAATCAGAGATAAGCCCCTATTGGTTATTCCTACATCAGCCAACCTGGCTCTAGTGGGCGAGGGGGTGGGGTTGCTGTAGTCTTTCGTGACACTATCAAAGTTAAACCAATCAGTATCCCTCAGTTTTCTTCATTTGAATGCTTGGCTGTTAAACTCTCTGGCTTTCAACCATTGATAATTTTAACACTCTTTAGGCCACCTAAGCCATCTGATCTGTTCTTAAGTGAATTTTCTGCATTAAGGACTTCACTTCTATTGCATTAATGACTTTCACTTTTTTACACTTCTATTCTCCCAATATATTACTTGTTGGTGATTTTAATATTGATGTTGATGCCACTACTACCTGCTCCGCCAGTTAAAAACCTGTGGGAGACGCCTTGAGCACCTGTATAAATGGACAGGCCTAGTATCTCATGCACAGGCCTACAAAGATCACCTGTTGCATTATAATAACACCCTTCCTGCTACCAGAACATCTCACTATTCTAACATTATAAACTCTGGGGAAAAAAATTCTAAGCTCCTGTTTTCCATAGTAAACCGGCTCCTTAAGCCTCCTGACAACGTCTTATCTGACCCCACAAGTTTCTAAACTTCTTTAATGTAAAAATTCAAGACATTCATCACCATCTACTTAATATTCCTAGCACTCCAAAACCTGTCCTACACAACTACCTTACAGGGCTCTGCCTTTACTCCCTCCCTCTCAAATTCACCTTGGCTTCGGAGAACCTGATCACAGAGCTTGTCAGTAAATCAAAAACATCCACTTCACAATTAGACCCCCTGCCTACCAGTCTTCTCAAAGCATGCCTGCCTTCCATCTCTCCCTTACTCACTACATTAGTTAACTCCTCCCTCTCTACTGGCATTGTATCGCCCACTCTTAAAGGGATACTTCACCCAAAAATGAATATTGTGTCAGTATTTACTCTCCCTCATGTTGTTCAATCCCGTAAGACCTTCGTTCATCTTCAGAACACGAATTAAGATATTTTTGATTAAATCTGAGAGCTGGATCACTCCTCCATAGGCTTCTAAGGGATTGAAACTTGTTCCCCGAAAAGTTATTAAAGACATCGTTAAAATAGTCCAAGTGACTACAGTGGCTCAATCTTAAGTTTATCAAGCGACGAGAATACTTTTTGTGCGCAAAAACCCCCCGAAATAACAACTTTATTTCAACTATTCAACAACTATTCATTTCCTTCTCTGTGGGCCTCGAGTGAGTTCACCAGTGTAACAGCGCAGCGCTTCTGTGTTGTACATCACACACATCACACACATGACCAGCGTCGGCCAATAGTGAGCCTACGTGTGACGTAGCACTACACAATCACACTACGTTAACTGACTCAATGCCCACAGAGAAGGAAATGAATAGTTGAAATAAAGTTGTTATTTTTGGGGGGGTTTGCGCACAAAAAGTATTTGCGTCGCTTGATAAACTTAAGATTGAGCCACTGTAGTCACTTGGACTATTTTAACAATGTCTTTAATAACTTTTTCGGGGCTGGCAAGTTTTAATCCCTGAAGAAGCCTATGGAGGAGTGATCCAGCTCTCAGATTTAATCAAAAATATCTTAATTTGTGTTTCCGAAGATGAACGAAGGTCTTACGGGGTTGAACAACATGAGGGAGAGTAATTACTGACAGAATTTTCAGTTTTGGGTGAACTATCCCTTTAAGACTGCTGCTGTCACCCCCGTCCTCAAAAAGCCCAATGGTGATCCTGATGATTTGAACAACTACTGTCTCATCTCCAACCTTCCATTTGTCTCCAAGATACTGGAGCGGGTCGTGGCAAATCTACTACATCAACATCTCAACTACAATGACCTGTATGAACATTTCCAGTCTGGTTTCCGTGCTAAACACAGCACGGAAACAGCATTGGTGAAAATCACCAATGACCTACTGTCCATCCTCATCTTACTCGATCTGAGTGCTGCCTTTGACACCATCTCACATCCCCCCCTCATTGATCATCTGGCCAACATTGGGATCATAGGGGGTACACTCTCCTGGTTCTGTTCTTACCTCACGGATCGTCAACAGTTCATACAACTCAGACACTATAACTCAGTCTGTATGACTGTGCCACAGGGTGTCCCCCAGGGGTCAGTGCTGGGTCCTCTCCTCTTCATTATATACCTCCTTCCCCTGGGCAAGATCATGAGACACCACAAAATACACATCCACTGCTATGCTGACGACACATCTCTCACCTAAACCTTCATCTCCTCTTCCCCCCACCTCACTCAGCAACTGTCTTCAAGACATCCAAAACTGGATGAACACAAACTTTTTGAAACTTAATGGCAATAAGTCCTGCTCATCAGCTCCAAATCCTCTCTTTCAAAAAAGCATAACTTCAATATTACCATAGATGAGATCTCGGTCCCTCTGTCAACCCAGGTCAAAAGCCTTGGTGTCATTCTGGACAGTTCCCTTTCATTCGAATCCCAGATTAAAGCAATTACCCGGACTTTGTTCTTTCACCTCCGCAACATCTCCAGGCGTAGACCCTCTGTGTCCCTGTATTCATAATTGTGTGTGACGATTAAAAGTTCTCGTTGATTTACTGACTCTAGTGTTCATTTCTGTTGGAAACTGCAGTGATATGTACGTATTGCTACACTGTAAAAATAAAATCTGTAATTTTACGGTTTTATTTTACAGATTTTTCCTGTTTTTTTTTTTAAATTCCATAAAATTACAGAAATAGAACTGCTGTAAAATAACGTGGAAAACATGTAACCGATAAAAAAATGGAAATGTTATGTTTATTTCAGAGTTCCCGTCACTGCTCCGACTGTTCCGCTTGTAAAAGTAGTTCTGCTGCATTCAATGTTTTGCTTCGTAACGAATTTCCATTACTAGTTTAAAAACGTACTTTGTTTATACTGTTTTTATTAAATAAAAACCAAAATTATTGCAATTATTTTGCAATTAAGAGGCTGGTAATTTTTATAACCAGGGATGCAACGATTACAGATTTTGTAAGTACGATTATTGTCTGAGAAATAATCACGATTTAACGATTATCACGATTATTATGCATCAATTAATTTCACAACACTACTAATGTATAACATCACATGAACACTCAACACTAGATTTTAATGTGTTATTTATTGCTGCCACAACACAGTACAAAATTATAAAATGACAAACAATAATCAATCTCTTTCTTTGGAATTAAAGAGAAGTGCTTTGTAAACACCCAGTATTTTCCTTTTAAAAATAAAAAATTAAGTCAAAGGCTGCAGGGCTCTTTGATTGAAATAGATCACAAAATTATTAAGCGTTTAGTTTAATCTAAATTTATTTTCAACCTGAGGTAGAAAACTTGAAAAAAGGAAAACAATATCTTGTTGGCATTTGACTTAAAAACATAAATAATACTATAAAGGGATAATAAATCCCAATGAAAGTAAGAATAAACAAAGTCTTTGGATCTATTGAATTAAATGTAAGCTAAATATTAACCATGTATTTCTTTTAAAAGAAAACAAATGTAAAAAATGAAAACCACTTTTCCTAAAGTAAAACACAGTCTTCTTTTCAATGAATGATAAATGCATTCTTTATAACTACTTGCATACATCATTCTTTATTCTTTCAAGCAGACATATTTATTTGTATGAATATAATTAATCCTTATTAAAGATATTAACAAACAGTGAATGTTTTTCTCTTTTTCTTTTGTTGCTTGACACAGACCGCATTAGGTTTATTATCCACTATCACTTTAAGACGTCGGATCATGTCCAAAGACATGGGGATCCAATTGCACTGATGCACATCCGATTCACTCAGAACTGTTTAAGACATAACCGGCATAGTTTACATGAATACTCTCCAAAACGAACATTTAGACAATGTTGTGTGTTTTTGTCTATTCAGACACGTAAGAGAGCTCAATTCAGTACTCGCGCGCTGTATAGGTGTCTATGTGCATGGCTGCACGCTTCGGGTCGGGTGTGTGCGCACAGAAACCGTACCGAATAGAGCTCTTTTTTGCATCGTCACTCTTATTCAGATCTACATGTCTGCTCTACTCATTCTCCCAGACATTTACACTTTTTTACCGTTTTATGAGACCGCTGGGTAGATCAGCACGTTACAGTACACATGTGCGCATCTACCACAAACACAGGCCATCAGTTCTGACTGGATCGCTTCCCAAATCGTCACTATCTAACATTTTCCTCTAGTTTTTACTCATTGACGAAAATGTCAATAGGTTTTCTTCCTAGTTTTTGTTATTCAAAACTAGTTTTTATTAGTTTATTAGTTTTATTATTTATTTTATTTAGTTACAAAATGTCCGTTCCGTGCAGAACACTCGGTGTAGCGTAGTCTTTACGATTAATTAACCTTGACGTTTTAAAGTGCTGTTAATTGTGAAATCCGGTAATCGCAGCATCCCTATTTGTATATAGCAGTGTTTAACCTTATTTATAGATACATTTATTGTTTTTATTCAAGTAAATATACATTTTAACTAAACATTATATAGCTAAAGAAAAAACACTTTTTATATGTGTAATTGTACAGATTTTATGTTTGAATTACAGTTAAAAACTGTTTTTTTATTACTTTTATTACTCCATTTTATTACTACTTATTTTCCATTCTTTTACGTTTTTTTCTGGCACCCCATCTGCCGAAATATTACCTTTTTTTAAAAGTGTACATTTTGCAAAAATGCTGCCACAAAAACTTGAGTTTAACAGGGAGCATTCATGCAGTTCGGCGCTGCTCTCCTGTGCCAAGACTGAAATCTTTGGATTTGCAGAGTCATGCAAGCTCCATCGAATCAAGTCCAAGGCATCAATTCTTATTTCATATCATTCTCACAAGCTCACAAAAGTCATTTCAGAGGTTTGATAGAAGTTTTGGCACCTTAGAGACTAGCTTCTTTGGACAATCTAACACGTAAATCACACATCCCCTTCCCTTCAATTGTCATAGAGAAAATCATTTCCACACTTTGAAATTAAGATGTTGAATCTTGTCAATGTATACATTAATTCTGAACGATGCTTTTTACAGAATGGACTAGAGATGATTGTGTGGGAAGGGGAAAACACACACACAAAAGGACTAATTATGCAGCTATTTATCAAATAAATACATGTACATGAAACATTGATTTGGTGGGTGGTTCCGCACAGTATAGGGGAAATCAATGAAATGCAAATAATACAATGCAACTAAGCATGTAATTATGTATAGTAAGGTTAACAAAACAGAAAGGAAAAGAAAACCCTTCCCAAAACTTTTTTTGACAATGCATCGAATTAAACTGTTTTAATGCAAACTCACCTGCAACTTAGTAGAAGCTAGTCGAATTAAATAAATGTGCAAGGTCAAATAAACCACACTCATAAACATGGTTTGTACTCGATGTGTTTTGCGTCATGAATTATCTGCATAAATAAATAAATAAACAAATAAAATACCCCATTTTATTTATATATTGCATATAGTGTATTTTTTTATATCAACTCAAACATTAAATAAATAAATTCCCTATTATGATTATATATTGGGTAGATAGGGTATTTATATTTTTATATGAAATAAATAATGAGTACATAAATCAAAAATAAATCTGTATTTTTTACACATATATAGTGTATTTTATATCAACATATAAAATCAAACGACAATTAAATAAACAACCTATTTTATTTATATATTGGGTATATAGGGTATTTATATTTTAAATAAATAAATATCATATAGCTTATTTTATTAATATATTGGGTATATAGGGTTTTTAGATTTTATTTGAAACAAATAATACAGAAATTAAAAAATAATGTATTTTTATATCAACATATAAAATCAAATGATAAATAAACATACTATT
Organism: Siphateles boraxobius; assembly: GCF_051911475.1. Lineage (NCBI taxonomy): Eukaryota > Metazoa > Chordata > Actinopteri > Cypriniformes > Leuciscidae > Siphateles > Siphateles boraxobius. The sequence continues at coordinate 1,494,862 of NW_027508741.1, read as the reverse complement.
TTATTTATATATTGGGTATTTATATTTTAAATAAATAAATTACCCTGTTTTATTTATATATTGGAAATGTAGGGTATTTATATGAAATAAATAACTATCAATATACAGTGTATTTTTTTATATCAACATAAAATAAAAATAAATGGATACCCTAAATTATTTATATACTGGTAGGGTATTTATAATTGAAATAAATAAATACATTACTACATTAATAAAATATTGTATTTATATATAAGTTATATAGTATATTTCTATAGCAACATATAAAAAACCAAACATTAAATATACAAATACCCTATTTTATTTATACATTGTGTATATATGGTAATTATGGAAAATGTGAATAAATAAGTGAATAAATACTCATTTTTATTTATATACTGTAGGATATATACTGTATAGGGTATATGGTGTGTTTTTTCTATCAACAAATTAAAATCAAACATTACATGAATAAATGAATGAATGATTGAATTAATTACTTTTTTTATTTGTGTTAATGTGAGAAGAAAGAGGCTGTGAAGTGACTCAAGAAAGATGAAACTAGCACAGATATGAAGGAAACTCCTGTCCTGCGATGATTATACCGTTTAACACTCATTACAGAAAAACAACGGATCACAGAAAGCAGCAGATCCAGTAATAATCCTCATTCTCACCATATTGTTGGAGGATCGGATCCCTCCACTTCTAAAGAGTCGAGTTTGCTGTCCATCTGGAAGTCAGTGAACACCAGTGAGATTGTGTCTCCCGGATCCGCGAGGATGGTCCACGTACATTCGCCACTGCTCTGATAATCCTTCTGGAAATCCGGACTGGAGATGCTCCCGCTGGAGCCGCGGAAAGTCCCGCCACACGTGTCCTCCGCTGCGGACAAACAAACACACAATCTTAAACGTGACATATTAAGCCCCTTGTCAAATTTGCCATTTTTTGGGTGTGAGCAAAAACACGCCGTTTTTGTGTGTCCCTTTAAATGCAAATGAGCTTTTGCTCCGCCTCTGTTCAGAAGAGGGCGGAGTCTTTACACAAGCTTCAGAAACTCCAGCAATAACAAAACAGGCCGATCTCACTCATCCAGAATCCCAGAATAACCAGTAGCGAGTGCAGCCTTACGGAGAGACTCAGGAAGAGTTTCTGAATGTTAGTGGAGACATTTATGTAGTAGTTGTGGAGTTACATTGATCATCTCATCATCATGTTGAACTTCTACACAAGTGTCCACAGTTCCTGAGGTGTTTATAAGACAGCGGTGACATGTTCTGGTCAATAGTGTTCAGTGCTCGTCTGTGCTCAACGACAGAACAGTTTCAGGCTTTGCTGGATCTTCTGTCGGTGCGTTAGAACTGCTCACTGTTGCCGCTCGAGAAACCGAATGTCGGCTGGTGTGTGTAAACGTGCAGATTAAGGGCCGGTAATATTATAATAAGATCCTCTTCATACGTCAGAAGGAGAGAAATCTGATCGGCTTATTTTATAACATGCTTGCAGAGAAAGTCTCACTAAAACAAAGTTACTGGGTTTCAATTTTCACGTTTTTTTTAAAAGGAACCCGATTATAGCACTTAAACATGGAAAATGTCAGATTTTCATGATAAATCCCCTTTAACAAATGTGCAACAGAACATGCTGAAACTGCTCAGAAACAATATTGCATTATGGAAAGAGCTTTGACTGAATGCATGAAGGGGTCGTCCGTCTGTTCGAGCGAGTCAAAGATCAGTTTTCGAGGCTGAATCATTGACAATATGATTATAGCAGAAGATAAGCATCACACAGCGAGATAAAGCTCCTCCAAAATAAAAGTTAGTGTCTTTTTGAATACTTTGCCAACACTATTATATTGTTGTCTGCCAACAAGCCAATAAACAACGATAAGAGCCATTATTATACACCAGGTTGATCGCACTAATTGCTGGTTATGTTCTGAGGAACAGAATGATTGTTTTAATGAGTGCTATATGGGTTTTGCAAGCATTTATTTTTCAAAAACAAGACTAAAATCAACACTTAATTATGCAGCCCAAGAGTAGCTTGAAAACAGAGACAGTGTCTGATAATTAATCTAATTAGCTTCATGCAGGATGAGAAGAAAGCGTCTTAACAAAACACTTGCACTAAATGAAGGGTTTTTTTATATTTAAAACACATATCAACAGGACATCAGCTAATGCAACATATTGCACACACAAGTGGTATGCAAAAGAAAAGTTGCATTTGATTTTCAGGGTAACTGGATCATTGCATTTAGTCACTCTAATGTCAATCCATCCCCATATTGCTTTGTTTTTCCCATGCAACACAAAAATAGAAACTCTGAAGCTCTTTTACATGAAACAATCAATCATAGTGAGTTGTCAAGCTTCACAAAAGCACAATACTTCAAGCCTTCTGAAGATATAACAGCTTAATGTGAAGAACAGACTTATTCTTTAGTCATTTATTAGTCATTGGTGTTGCTCCAAACTTGTACGACTTACTTTCTTCTGTGGAACACTAACTAAGATGTTTTTTTTTTTTTTTTGAAAGTCAATGGGGTCATAATTAATGTTGTTCAGAACATCTTATTTCGTGTTCTGCAGTAGACAGAAAAGTCAAACTGGTTTGGATGCAAATGTTATTCAGTGAAAATCTTCAAAGCTCTCAATCACACTGAAAATTTGTGCACTTCTACAGGTTGAAGAGTCTGAGCATTTAAAGTTCAAGTTATTTCCACAGGTCCATATCCACATCTGACAGCGAGAGATAAGATATGATTCCAGATTTGTAAATGACATGCGTATTTAAACATAATTTCAAATGCACATTATGATTCCAGGCACATTCAGATGCTTCAAAGCAGAGGAACATCCATTACTAATATTTCTAAAAAAGATTCATACCTATTAATGCATGCTGGCAGTCCATGTTCCCTAAGCTGCAAATTGCCTTACATGTCGGCATTTCTGCCCTAAAAAGCTATTTTAGGCGAACTCATGCTTTATCACAGGACTCTCTCGACAGATCACGCGAGGAGAAAATAAGCCATGAGTTTCCAGCCACACGAGGATCCAGATCTGCTTCAATATGCAGGTAATGACACATATTTGCAATGCAGAGGAGAGTGGCTTGTAAACAATTTTTTTGTCTAAGCAGCAAAAAAGCCCAGTTTACATGACAAGAACTGCCCATTTTGACAGTAGGAAACCGTCTGACCAACATATAAAGTGACTAAACTATTTGTTTTCCACATGCCTTTAGGGATATACAATCTGGAGCAGATTAAACCACAGACCGCAGTGAATAAAACAAGGTCATTTAAAGTGCTTTTTTCGAATTTTGCCTTTCATGCAGTGTGTAATACAGCTGTTTGTGAATGTAAAAGGTCTGCTAAGTTTTAAAGATCAAAGTGTAAACAAATAATGCTATTGTCTCCTAAAAGAAAGAATCGATCTGGGAAAGGAGGAGTTTAGAGAGACTGAATCTTCAAACAAACCGTTTCAGAACCGTGTTTTTTGATTGGGATGCATGTAAACCCGTTGTTAGAGACTCCAAAACCAAATAAGAACCTTTAAATTAGCATAATAGGGGCACTTTGATGATAAATGTTGAAATCTAATATGGTCAATTGATCAATGGAGCCATTCTTTTTCTAATAATTAATTGGCTGGCCGTCAATTATGCCTTAATGATAAATTATGGTACGGTAGTCTCCACAAACCGTTAACACAGAAAATATCGGAATATACAGTATGCATAGATTTATGATCCAAAAGTATTTAAAACTTCAAATCAATACTTTTTATAGACAATGCAGAAAAATATATTTTTTTTATAATAAATGAGTACTTTTCACAGACATAATTAAGAAAACAATGTAATAATTTCAGCCCTGTGCATGGAAAGCTAGTTTATATGCTATTAACTGCCCAAATATACTATCTATTTTGATGCTTCTAACATGAAAAAGTCATTATTTTAGCATCAAATGCATGCTGTGTCAGCACAACTTTACCTATGTTTCCATCCACCTATTTTTATGTGCATTTTGGGATATTGCATAAAAAAAACACTGGATGGAAACACCAAGATGCACACAAAAACGTATGCGCTCAATTGAGGAGGATACATTTTTCAACCGATAAACTACGATGGAAACACTTTTACTGAATAAATCACTCAGATCGAACCTCATGTGACTTTGGTTCAGCAGAGGCTGTGATTGGATAACTGGAGTAACCAGTGGACCAATGGCATCGCAGCGTCTCTAATGTTGGTTTGGTGTTTCTGAAACGCCCGAGTCGAAGTGTGTGATCAGAAGGATTGTGTTTAATTCCCTCCAGAAGCGTCTCACACACAGGAGTGTGTTCCCGAACACCAGCATCCGAACGCAAGAGAACATGACAGTGTTTATTGTGTTTCATCTGACGCTGTGAGACAAACTCGTTTATGACGGAAAAAGAGACAGGTTGCAGAAACTTACATCTTTATTACTGATATTTTGCACCAATCTCCCAGGAAGTGACGGTTTTGACATGGGAAGGAAACGCTGCTTTATTCAATAATGTTTAATGCAATTTTCAGTTTCCATAAGTTTAATCTGCAACGTTGGATGGAAACAGCTTTTATTTGCAGGCGGACTCAACTTTCCACACTCAACCAATCAGATTGGAGCTTGCCAGATCAAGAAAGTCCTTTTTCTTTTCTTTTTTGCACTTAGATCGAGAGCGAGCGGTCAATGGCCAGTCCATAGACTCCAGAGAAGAGCAGAATTCTCAGTGAATTCGAGGCGTTTGCTGAATCTAATGTAGGCTGATGATGGGAACATGAAAGCTACTGGATAATGGATCGGTACATCCCTTATCCTCACTCATTAAAGCAGAGCCCAGAAGAACAAACATCACACTATGAGGGATTAATGTTGCTTATCAAGATTCATTTGGATTCTCATTATCTTTCATTCTTTCATCAGACTCACTCCTCTATGAGTGTTGGAGAACAAACTCAAACCCTGTTGAATATTGTTACATAGCAGTTTGTATTAGCCTTGTCTGACTTTACAGTGCATGCAAAATGTATTTTCGCATTAAACCGAAGTGAATTGCATCATTTTACAACGTTGTGCCTTTATTTTTCATTAAAAGGCACTGTGTAAAAAGAAGAAATCAAGCATAATTTGTTTGCACACAATCACACATTTAAGCATGACATTGTCCAAATATTTTTTGGGGCCACTGTCTGAAAACATCAACTGCCTCAGATTATGAATATGCATTAACAATATGAACAAAACTCAAGTATGCATATTAGCATTTCAAGCCTGTAGCATTTCTAGGCGGAATTAATATTAAACGAGAAACGGCTTCAAATCAACATGCAATCAAAATCAAACCCATTTACTTCCTTAAAATACATCGCTGGTCTTGTGCAAGATGTAATGCTGTACATTACATATGTTGCATTATATGAAAATGTAAGTTGTGAACGCTGCTTAATGTAAACTTTCAACAAAAGCATCCCATCTATAGAGGGTTTGCATTAACGTCCCACTCCCTCATCCGGACTGAGTGGCAGAAGAGCTGGATTTAATAGTGGACACTGAGAAAACACGGATAAAACCAACAACTATCAGTTTAAACTAAAGCGTGGACTCAATATAGTGTTCCTTACACCTTACCAAAGATCCAGTGATCCGTAGATATTGACATGCAGCAGGAATCATGTTTCCTGACATTTATATGAGCCTGATTTCGACCCGGGGGAAATAAATAAAGCAAATTTGCCTGTGAATGCTTTATATAAAAACAATATTGGTCTAAATCTGGGTGATCACTTATACCAATGTTATATACAGGTGTTGGTCATATAATTAGAATATCATCAAAAAGTTGATTTATTTCAGTAATTCCATTCACAAAGTGAAACTTGGATATTATATTCATTCATTACACATAGACTGATATGTTTCAAATGTTTATTTCATTTAATTGTGATGATTAAAACTGACAACTAATGAAAATCCCAAATTCAGTATCTCCGAAAATTGGAATATTACTTATGACCAATACAAAAAAAGGATTTTTAGAAATGTTGGCCAACTGAAAAGTATGAAGATGAAAAGTATGAGCATGTACAGCACTCAATACTTAGTTGGGGCTCCTTTTGCCTGAATTACTGCAGCAATGCGGCGTGGCATGGAGTCGATCAGTCTGTGGCACTGCTCAGGTGTTATGAGAGCCCAGGTTGCTCTGATAGTGGCCTTCAGCTCTTCTGCATTGTTGGGTCTGGCGTATCGCATCTTCCTCTTCACAATACCAGGCGAGACGCTTCTGACGCTGTGTCTTGTTCAAGAGTGGCTTGACACAAGGAATGCGACAGCTGAAACCCATGTCTTGCATACGTCTGTGCCTATGTGGTTCTTGAAGCACTGACTCCTGCTGCAGTCCACTCTTTGTGAATCTCCCCCACATTTTTGAATGTGTTTTGTTTCACAATCCTCTCCAGGGTGCGGTTATCCCTATTGCTTGTACACGTTTTTCTACCACATCTTTTCCTTCCCTTCGCCTCTCTATTAATGTGCTTGGACACAGAGCTCTGTGAACAGCCAGCCTCTTTAGCAATGACCTTTTGTGTCTTGCCCTCCTTGTGCAAGATGTCAATGGTGGTCTTTTGGACAGCTGTCAAGTCATCAGTCTTCCCCATGATTGTGTAGCCTACAGAACTAGACTGAGAGACCATTTAAAGGCCTTTCCAGGTGTTTTGAGTTAATTAGCTGATTAGAGTGTGGCACCAGGTGTCTTCAATATTGAACCTTTTCACAATATTCTAATTTTCTGAGATACTGATTTTGGGTTTTTCATTAGTTGTCAGTTATAACCATCAAAATTAAAAGGAATGAACAGTTGAAATATATCAGTCTGTGTGTAATGAATGAATATAATATCCAAATTTCACTTTTTTGAATGGAATTACTGAAATAAATCAAATTTTTGATGATATTCTAATTATATGACCAGCACCTGTATATCATCATATTATCCAACGCTAAAACTTGTGTAGTTTTTTGTCAGTGTTTATTTAACATCCAATCAATCAGAATATACGACGGTAAATATTTAATTGATGAGTTGTCAATACAATATATAACAATACAATATATAGGGTATGATTTTACCACTAAATTCAGCATATTGACACAAAATGAAAACTGCAAATCCAGCTTTCTCTGCCTGGATCCAGTTGTTTCTGTGAATTACAGCGATTCATTCACTTCTCTGTTCTGTAGCTTTCAGCAGTGTGTAAAAATATACCTCAGATTTCCTGTCAAATCTAGTTTTTCAGTCAATCTCAAAGCTTTTTCCCATTTTAGACGCGTTTTGTGTGTTTTTCGTTCTGAAAACCAATCCTGCCACACAGTGTTTCTGCCACTCGCACGCAATTGACAGACAGATAGTTGGTGTTTAAATTCCTGTTGGATGAATTTAAATAAAGCGTGTCATTTTCTTCCCAACTCCCATTTACACACATCTCCTCCTCCATCCTGCCTCCAGTGCCAGGTAATCATTATTATTATTAGTAGATGCAGAGTGCAGCACACACGTTTACATGCGATAACAATGTGTTACGATGCATGACAGGTGTTCATTCGACAGCTGAATCACACACACCTGTGACACACTTATACAGCACATAAAGAAATCAATAATCACAGTATATGAGATTTTGCCACAGGGTACTTTATCTTCTCCAAGACAGAAACCTTGTAACTGGAGGAACCAAAATAACTTGGTGGAAATAGAGCATGGAAAAAAAATAGAGCTTGAGAAAGAAAGAAAAAAACTGGTGTTGCTCAATTAAGTTTTAATTGTGAATGTAGACTATACAATTTATTTTGCTCACATAGTGTCTACTGTTCAAAACATGCCAGAAAATACTGTTCATTTAGTCAGTTAATGAAGCGACAGGCTTGTGTTTCCCATCATTCTCTGTGGCTTCACCGATATATCTAATGATCTTGATTTTCTTGCATTAGCAAGTTTTGTTAAAGTACAAAATAGAGAAACAACAGTGAAATTGTACAATAGATCCAAATTACGGCTTTCAGCAATGTCTGTATTAATGATACTTATTTTACATTTCCATTCCTCCATTTTTTCCAAACTAAGAAAGGGAACAGATGAGAAAGCATTACGTCACTTATCAATGGCAAACAATGAGGAAAAGCTCCTCAAGCTAAACAGTGAAACTACTTACTGAAAATAATGACAAAGCTAAAAATGTTTCTAAATTAAACACTATTTATAAATGGCAATATTCAAGAGATAGGATTACGAATGTGTTGTGGCATATACTTAGACTCAATGTGTCTCTCCCAGTACAGTGATATTTTTACTGTAAGTGTCAATCATTGGCTATTTGTGATCTCGCCCGTATAATAAACTAAAGCACTTTGATTGAAACCCTATAATGTCTAAAAAACAGTCAATGATTTTTCCAGTGCAAACAGCGCTTATGCTGCGCTCATCATCTCACTCGGACAGGATCCAGAGCATTCGGGCAGATTTTGCTCCGATATTTTACACCATGATTGAGCAATAGAATTGGTCCACTTCGATTCATATTTGAATTTAAAATTAACATGCCACAACCCACAGGAATTTATTTAATTTCACACACACACACACACACACACACACACACACACACACACACACACACACACACACACACACACACACACACACACACACACACACACACACACACATGTAATGTATAAATATATATATATATATGTGTGTGTGTTATATTATATATATATAAATTACAATTTAAAAATCTTAAAATAGAAAATAGTTATTTTAAATTGTAATATTTCACAATATTACTGTTATTGGGGGGATTTTTAATCAAATAAATGCAGTCTTGGTGAGCAGAAGAGTCTTTTATTATTATTATGATTGTTAAAAATCTTACCGATCCCAAACTTTTGAATGGCAGTATTTACATGCACATACACACACACACACACACACACAAACGTTTATGTTAGATGCAATTAATCTATTTGATAGCACTAATAAAAATATATGTGTGTGCACATATTACACACATAGACACAGACACACACATGTATATATGCAATAATAATAAAAATAATAATAGTATATTATATATAAATTACAATTTAAAATAGATTAAAATAGAAAAAAGTTCTTTTAAATTGTAATTTCGGCAGTACACACAAACACACACACACACACACTTACTTTTATGTTAGATGCGATTAATCGTGATTATTCTATTTGACAGCACTAATATAAATATATGTGTGTGTGCATATTACTCACACATATTACTCTCTCTCTCACACACACACACACACACACACACACACACACACACACACACACACACACACACACACACACACTTGACATGAGTATTGCTTTTGAGCTCCTTTTGCATGAACTTTGCTACTACTGGCAGACATGGGTCCTGAATTCAGAAGCCTTTGAAATGATAATGTGTTTTACACTATACATTACATTTTTATGCTGAATTTTAGCATTCATGGTTGGGATATTGCTCTGAGACAAACAGCTACTCTGTGAAAATGGGTTTGATGTACTCCGTTTTGGAACTGGCTGCAAAACGAGCAAGGAGGCAGGCAGAGATAAGATAAGCTCGCTTTTCCATGCACTAAACTGTCACAGCGAGGAAAACATCTCCACATGTTCGCAGGGTTTTCAGCTGTCAGAAAGACCAAGCCATTCAGAGATTCCCCTCAGAGCATTGATATGGGCAGAGTTACCGGAAACATGTGTCCAACAACCAGTCAAACCACTGAAACTGCTCACACAGCAAGAACTTGAACACTTTTGAGAGTGTGTGTCCTCAATCTGGCTTGTTCCATCTGGATTGGGAGATTTCTGCCACTCAAGTGTTTCTGGAGACTCTTGGATGAGCTCCGACATCAAGAGAATGGGCAGTTTCTCTGAGGAAAAGGGATCAAAAGACCATCTGCCCGTTCTGAGGGTCCCGGAGAACTGAGAGGAAGATGGAGAAGCGTTTTCCCATGGCTATTCTACTACAGAATTGGTTTTTTAAATACATTTCTATTGAATTTCTCTCGTGAAGTTCTCTGCATATTTTTATAAGGTCTCTAAAAGTTATTCCAGTAACAAGAACATTGGTTTAAAGTTATCTGGTCTTCAACGACGTTCATCCCCATGCCTATTCTACAACAGAATTGGTTTTATATACGGTCAAACCAAAATTTATTTAACATTTCTCACATTATCACAGTTTATAAAATGGTAATACAATATGAGCAGAACTCAGAGTTATTAAATCAGTGGATATTTCACTGGTTTTGTCCGTCCTTCTGTTAGACTCTCACACATGAATTATGTTGAATATCTGTCAGCTGTTAAATTTAACTACACAATTAGATAATACCAGTTTAGCTCAACCAGTTACCAAGCAATGCTTCATGTTGTTCAGTCTGTGGTGTAAAAAGCTGCATTAGTTATTACAGAAAAACACTTCAGCAAAACATAATCAGCTCAAAGTGTCTGAATAATTTTTGGTCCCAAATTTGTATAAATGTTACTGGTAGTCGCTGTATGAAGAATTGTTGGGTATAATATGTCACAGTTTACTTTATTTTGCTCTTCTCACTTACATAAATGAACTATAGTGTCCTGCACACACTAGTAAAAAAATATATATAAAATTATACCTGGTGTCTGAATAATTTTCGGTTTGACTGTATATATTTCTATTGAAATTCTCTCATGAAGTTCTCTGAACATTCTTACAAGGTCTCTAAAAGTTATACATAACAAGAACATTGGTTTAAAGTTATCTGGTCTTCAAAAACGTTCATTAAACATTAGCACAGCACCGTTATTTATACGTAATTCAGAAAACATTCCAATGCAAGATAATAAAATGGAACATGGACATAAATTTTTCCATGTTTATCTTTCTTTAGAGTGTAATGTTGATATTTGAACATGAAAAAGCTCTGCAAACACACTCATAGCGCTCGACCAATCACAACACACTGATCCAGCCGACCCATCAGAGCACAATGTGCTTTTCAGAAGTAAACGCTGTAACTCGTGCTTCACTATCATAGTACGATGCATCGCTGAAGAAATCAACTATAGTCACGACTGTTTCCTGAAACTGTTCTGTCGCAAACTGCTCGTTCAACCACGTTGGTTAATGATGTCAGGCAGGTTATGGAGTAATAATAACTACTGTTAATGAATCTGTTTGAGATCGAATTAACGCTAGATGTTTTGCTATATATTACAGACATCTGAGGACTATTTCTCATTTTTCTCAGTTATTTTGCTTTATTTCCAGATTCAATCATAGTCTCGTTCTCACACACTAGAGCTCGTTCACACATGCGCACTCTTCAGAAACTACGCTTTAAATCTCATGACAAACTCAAAGACGTAAACGACATTTGTATGTATTTTAAATAAAAGATATAGACAGTTCTTTTTGTCTCAAGATCATGATTTATTGAGTCACATGTGATGAAAACTAGAAACTCTGCTTCTCACCGCAGGTCGAGATCTGCCGTCACACAAACACAACTCTGCGATGCTGTTTGCGAATGTTCATGGAACGATGGTTTCGGGAAACACCGACTCGACTCGTTGAACTGCAGATAACGACTGAAACTTGCGACCATAGTTGGCTAACGATGCTTTTTGGGAAACAAACAGCGTTACTGACAGACTGGGAAGAGAGGAGTCGCAACAATGGAGATTATGAGGAAAAAATTGCACCTGTTCTAGTACAGCCCAAAAACAAAACCAAGACTTTGTAGAAGGGCATAATAGACCGTTTTTAAAAACTGGACATCTATTTTCTAAAATGCACACAGCCAACATGTCTGATATTCTTGGAACATTTTAGCTGTATTTATCACAGGTCTTCCTCTCATCTGGCATAAACACAAAGCAGTCGTCCAGAGCGTAAGACTCTCATTCAAGCGCCATTTCTCCCTATGCTTTGCATTTAAGAGCAATATAGTTGGCTTTAATGACATCCAGAAGGGGCAAGCCTCCAGGCTCAGATATCCTCATCAAAGAGGATCAATTTCCCTCGCCTGAAGATGAAAAAGCATGTGCTAAAAAGCCTGGGGTCAGAAAACGCATAAAACAGATTTGTCCCTGGTTTGAGTGATTTGGCTGTAGCACGAGGCCACGAGTCTTTAGTTTCACTGAACGAGACGAAAAGACAGAACTGGCTCTAGTTATTCTCCCTTGTGAATTATCCGGAGTCATATACACGCCCAGCCAATTTCCATGTGTTTTATTTGATATAACATTAATTAGAAGACATTCATTTAG